>NC_039275.1:553209-780709 GCF_003368295.1 Carassius auratus
TCTTCTTCTAGTCGATGCAGGATACGGGAAACATTTACTCAAACTATGCAGATTAGAGGTCAGGACTAGCTCGGTGTCTGACCCAAATTCTGAAGGAAAACATGCATTTTGAAGACTTTTTCAGTTGGTGTTATTGCCATAGACATGGAAATGTTCACACTCAGAAGCAAACATGCACCAAAATAACACACAGCTCTGTTTTCCCAGAGCATCCCATGTGTCCTAATTTAACCCTGAACCATTCTACTTTAGGTCATTTTGTTCTCTCATAAGGGAAAACAGTGGCCTGCGGCAATGGCATCATATGAACAGAGAGCCCTGGGGACGCGCCAATCTGTGTGTTGTGCGTGTGCTGTGTGTGTGTGGTGTGTGTGTGCATGTGTGTGGGGAGAGAGACGGTCTTCAGAGAGTATCTGCTCTTGGTAGGAACTGCACAGCTCTACCAAACAATCCAAAAACCCTCAAGCTGTCTTGTTCATCTAGCTGACTTCATGTGCAACGTACCGCAATCACACATGCATTCATGCACAATCACACGAGTTCTTCCCAGTCTCTCTCTGCTGATGCACTTCTGCTGAACGTTTAACCTTTGAAAGGTGTGCTTTTGATGTGTGGAACTGTAGTATGGTAAGATAGCAGTCTATTCATTTAGTGCGCTCAGGTCCTCCTGGGAAGTTCGTATTTAGGATTTGGTAAACTACTTCTACAAAATTATGAATAAAGAATTCACACTATGTGTTTTTACTTTTATGTGCATTTATTCTATATCTGAAGGTGCTGTAAATTGAATCATTATACACAGTATTTTATCAGGATTGCATAGTACTATGTATTTTGTATTATGCAACTTAGTGATTGCGCTGATCACCTACACTCTCAAAATACTAAAATATTTATATATATATATATACAGTGGGGATCGAAAGTTTGGGGTGAAAACTTTCAGAATTTGAAGATCAAGGTAAATTTTACTTAATTTGTGTACCGGAAACATACAAGTATCTTCTGTTGCTTACGAAGGGCAGAACTAAATGGAAAAAAAATATATTTCAACAAAATAAGGCAAATTTGGCCATCTTCATCATGTTCAAAAGTTTTCACCCCCCAGCTCTTAATGCATCTTGTTTCCTTCTGGAGCATCAGTGAATGTTTGAATCTTTTTTAATAGTTGTGTTTGAGTCCCTCAAATGTCCTCAGTGTGATAAGATGCATCTCAAAATCATAAAGTCACTGCTGGGAAAGGTTCAAATATGCAAAGATGCTGGAAAACTGAAGAATCTGCAGGAGCTTAAAGATTTTTCTGAAGAACGCTGCTCAGTTTAACTGTTCAGAACAAACAAGGGACTCATGCACAACCATCACCAAAACAGAAAGACAGTCGAGGATCATCAGGTGACAGAACACAGTACTAAGAACCAAGGGTTCCCCAAACTTTTGAGTGGGGTTATTTTTAATAATTTCAGCATTTTTTTGTCTTGTGGACTAAATGTTAATATCTTTTATGCACAATATCTTACTCAGGACAGTACTAAATTAAAAATAACATGCATTTAGTATGATCTCTCTTATTTTTGAAAATTACTCATATTTTCACAGATTCTGCAAGGGTGCCCAAACTTTCGATCCCCACTGTATATATACACACACACACACACACACACACACACACACACACATGTATGCATATTTTGAAATAACCTTAATATATTATTCGCAGTGTTTCATGGGATTGTAATTCTTTCCCTCATTTTTTCTGCTTTTCAAATACGTTCCTGCTTCAAATCAAAGTTTGTGATGTTGTTTTTCTCCTGGTAGCTGGTTGGTTCGGTTCATGGCGTACAACCATTTAATAAAGACTTTTTTAAAAATCCCTATGGGAAAAATAATTTTGGCACCAGCTGCACTGAAAAAGTGGGCGGGAGCTAATGCAGTCTAAAGCGGATTGGTTCTTTAGTTCGAAGGCAGGGCTTATTCTTAATATATCTTACGTCTTTGCTTCAACCTGACTCCCGACTTAAAAATTACGAATTTTGCAAACTTGAATGCACCAAGAGTTGAGTTTCTGAATCGTTAAAAACAACATTGCATGAGTAAACACGTCTCACCTGTGTCTTGTCTGAAACTGATGCATGGACTGCAGGTCTATGACGTATGGCGTGAGCTGCGGATCCACCTGCCCCAGTATGACTGTCCCTCGTGCGTCTCCCTTCAGGACGTTTTCGATGTGATGACAAACGGCGGCGCTGTACGGCCTCCAGCGGCCGTGTTCGTTCAGCCATTCCCAAACCACCACCCTAGCCATGCTCTGAGACGAGTATCCGCCTCCCAGCGACACCAGAACCCCAGATCCGGGTCGAGCCATTTGATTCAACTCCACACCAACAGCAAACACAATGGATTTCGTCCCAATATAAGGAGGGGGAGAACGTTCCAAGGGAAAGTTCTTAATGAAAACACATCGTGAACACACAGAACTCTTGATTCCGCTAAAGAACGAGTTCAGAAACTGCAGGAGTCAATGCACGTCCTGCAGCAGAACAGATCAGACTCTTCTCGGTTCACATGAGGGATTCGCCGCTGTAATTAAATTTGCCACCAAAAACTAGATTAGTCTCTAGTATTCCAGCTCTGGAAGTAATCATGCTCTCCAAAGAAACTCCTCCTCAGAAGAATAATCCCAAACTGATGATCTGAGATATGCGGATATCTTTTAGTGATGCTCCGATGATCCTGAAGTCCAGTATTCTGCTCTAGATCCAGCTGAATGAGAACATGCTGGTCTAGATCAGGACTCCCAGCCTGATGGTCTGAAATACTTCTGCGTAACAGAACAGACAGAACAAGAGAGAAAATCAGCCACACAGAAAAAGATATATGATTAAACTTTATTTGAAGGTCGCAGTAAATAGTTGTAGAATTATCATTAAAAATTATAATTTATTTATCAGACTGCTATTTCATCAATGGTGTTATAACTAGATAAATCTAATGCACATTCTTTTTTTGGCATTTTTTATGTTGCACTAACATCACTTTCATTAAAATCTTCCATGCTAAATTATTTTATATATTAATTATTAATATATTAATAATTTGATATATAAATTATTATATATTAATTATTCCATGCTAAATTATATATATATATATATATATATATATATATATATATATATATATATATATATATATATAACTTTTTTATATAAATACTATTGAATTTAAAAGTATATATTATTAACTTTTAAATTCTATATAATTTATATTTTAAAAAAATTAACTGATGAATTATGAAACATTTATATTCATGTCATAATTTTTTTAATACACTTACATATTAGTTATAAGATCATGTTATTTCAAGTAGCCTAGCAGGGTTTTTTTTTTTTTTGGGGGGGGGGGGGGTTGTAAAGAAAAAGGGGTTTGCAAGAATTTTTTATCGCAATTTGACTTTTGCCATCAGGTTATACTGTGAACTGCATCTACAGAAACCACACGGAAAACCTGTAGAAAATACACAACTAGCCTATACATAACCGAGAGAGAGAGAGAGAGAGAGAGAGAGAGAGAGAGAGAGAGAGAGAGAGAGAGAGAGAGAGAGAGAGAGAGAGAGAGAGAGATCCCTCTTCTCCTGGTATACGCATGAGCCTAAAGAAAGATCGTTTATCAGTGATCAATAAATGCAGATATCTGATGATAAATGCTGAACTCATCATAACAAACCCTTGCTGTTTTGAGCGCAACCCAAAGCAGAATAAAGAAGGTGCGACTGATAACGCGTGTGGCCTCAGATCTGGTCGATTATAACCCAGTTCTGGCCGAACATCTGTCTGAAGTCCGGCTATAAAAGATGGAAGAGTCGGTTCTGCTCATATATCAGCTTCATTTACGAACAAATGATCTCGTTCTTCTCCATATGCGCTCCAGATCCGCGTCTCCTCCGGGTTTGATCCGATCCGTTCATCAGAATCCCATCAGTGCATCACACCGAATCAGACGGGACGATTTTCTCCAGCAAAGCGTTTCGCGCAGGTCTGGTCAAAGCGAGGATTCACGGCGAGATAGATAGGAAAGCAGGGAATATGCGCGCTCACGGATCTCTAGGAATAAATGGGACGCACGTGAGCCATGATGAATTAATATAGGCTCTCCAGGCTCACTCTGAATACGACATCTCACATACAGTCGAATTCGTTGCCACAGCGTGGACGCAGAGAGGAGGAAAGAGGAATCGGTCACCTGTGATGTGAAGCGTCTCCGCCGAACCGTGACGATGAACCGGAGGTCCAGAATAAAGGAAGGACGCCAAAACAAAAGACTGAATGAGCGAAGTATGTCCCAGATCACATTCCCGAGTCTAAACGAGAGGATGAGAGTCGGAGTTCACCGTGTTCTGCTGTTTATGAGCTCTGTTGGCTGTTGCTCGTGTTGTGCGCATCCTCCGCCGCGCGACTGTTGCTTATGCGTGCGCGTGCGCGCGCGCGTGTATGCAGCTCTATTACCGAAACAGCTTCAGCATGAGAAAATCTAGATTTTCCGTCCGGATGAACTCGTGCATGACTTCCACCACTCAGAAATCCCATAAAGAGACGCGGATAGATAAATGCATTAGTAAACATATACTGAATGTTTGTTGTTTTGACATTTTAAAAATAGCTCGGAATGGTTCGAAACTCGCTTGTGACCACAAAAACAAACTAACTAAATAAATATCGTGGACTTGATTCGAAAAATTTATGTTCATTAAAAAACTGTCGCACTTCTGTTGACGCCATTGGAGATGAATGGGAAATTCGTGACACTAAAATATCAAAACAGACAAACACGCCACACTATTACACACATGAGCTGGTTGTAACAATATGGATTTCTGTTCATTTTTGTTCAACTTTGATGTTTTATGTAACAAAATGTCTTTCTGTGATTAGGTTACGTTGAAATATTGGTTGAAATGTCAGTTTGTGCATTGATTTTTACTAGTCAAACCTAATCACTATGGTACAATATATATATATATATATATATATAAAAACCTTTACAAAAAGTTGTCTTTGAGAATGCCTAAATATATACCCAAATCCACAACTTAATAAAAATAAATATTTATGTCGATAAACAACTAGATAATTTATAAGCATTTTACATTTTTAGCATATGACAACAAAGTGTTAGAAGAAAGGGATCATTGGGGTTCTATAAAGAACCATAGGGTTCTTTACTCAACTCCAAAGAACCTTTTATGCTAAAAAGCACTTTTTAGGCATGATTTGTTTAGTTTTTGAATATACTTGATGCTGTTAAAAGGCACATCATTAAAACAAAAAATACCAGTTCACATTTCACACCTAAAAAAGCGTGGAAAACGTAATTAGAACTAGCTACTAAATTAGTTGAAAATGCCTGTCCATATACAGCTATGATTTACGAACCCCAAACTTAGGGGCGTAGATTACGCAGGGACATGTACTATGAAACTATTCTGCCTTATTATGTGATACAAAGTTTGTAGTAGCTATATAAACAAATCATTATGTGTTATTGTCCAGCAGTTATATATTTCTAAACCAATTAAAAGCTAGAGATTAGAGAAAAATTTAAGTTACATATAGTATCCACTACCAGTCAGAAGTTTTTGAACAGTAAGCTTATTTTTATATATATATATAGAAGTCTCTTCTGTTCACCAAGCCTGCATTTATTTGATCCAAGTACTGCAAGTCAGTGAAATTTTGAAATATTTTTACTAGCTTATTTAAAATAGCTTTATTTCTATATTAATATATTTCAAAATGTAATTTATTGAGATTTCAAAGCTGATTTCTTTTTCATCATTACTCCAATCACAGAATCTTTCTGAAAAAAATCTGATATACTGAAAAAAAAAAAAAAAAAAAAACCTTGTATTATGATAATGTTGAAAACAACTGAGTAGAATTTTTTCAGCTTTCTCCGATGGATAGTTCAGAAGAGCAACATTTACATGATATAGAAATCTCTGTGATCATGTACAAATCATTGTAAAATGATGTCTTTATCATCACATCAATTTAAAGAATCCTTGCTAAATAAAAGTATGAATTTCTATAATATAAAAAATTTTTTAATCACATAAATGCTGATCTGTGGATCCTTCTAGTTCTCAAAGAATGCTGAAAAAAATACTCATATGTTTTAAATATTGATAATCAGCAAATCATCATATTATAATGATTTCTGAATAATGTGACACTGAAGACTAGAGGAATGATGCTGAAAATACACCTTTGATCAGAGGAATAAATTACCTTTAAAATTCAAATAGAAAACAGTTATTTTAAACAGTATAAATATTTCAAAATATTACAGTTTTTGCTGTACTTTGGATCAAATAAATTCAGGCTTGATGAGCAGAAGAGATTTATTTTAAAACATTAAAAATCTTACTTTTAAAAAAAATTGTTGACTGGTAGGCTATATAGATTACAGAAATGTTATATCGTAATGTTTTATATGTCTGTGTGTAATTTCTGTCCCCCTCACTTCTGAAAAGATGGCTACGCCCCTGCCCAAACTGATTCAAATGATTTGCGATCCCCAAACTGACTCAGATGTTTACCGAACTCGCTTTGAACTCCCGAGCTGATTCAAATGATTCGCGATCCTCAAACTGACTCAAATGATTCGCGATCCCGCTACGAACTTCCTAGTTGACTCAAATGATTCGCGATCCAGGCTCCAACTCCCAAACTGGAGTCAGATGACTCAAATGATTCGCGATCCCGCTACGAACTCCCGAACTGATTCAAATGATTCGCGATCCTCAAACGGACTCAAATGGTTCGGATCCCGCTACGAACTCCCGAGCTGATTCAAATGATTCGCGATCCTCAAACTGACTCAAATGATTCGCGATCCCGCTACGAACTTCCTAGTTGACTCAAATGATTCGCGATCCAGGCTCCAACTCCCAAACTGGAGTCAGATGACTCAAATGATTCGCGATCCCGCTACGAACTCCCGAACTGACTCAAATGATTCGCGATCCCGCTCCAACTCCCAAACTGGAGTCAGATGACTCAAATGATTCGCGATCCCGCTACGAACTCCCGAACTGACTCAAATGATTCGCGATCCAGGCTCCAACTCCCAAACTGGAGTCAGATGACTCAAATGATTCGCGATCCCGCTCCAACTCCCAAACTGGAGTCAGATGACTCAAGTGATTCGCGATCCCGCTACGAACTCCCGAGCTGACTCAAATGATTTGCGATCCCAATACACATAATGCTATAAAAGTGTGCACATTAAGAGAAATGAACAGCAGATGACAGGACCTGGATCAGTGAGCTGCGTCTTGGGCCGATGACATCACTTCCATAGAGGCATGTTGTACACGCCCCCGTCCTTTGACTCCGCCCCCACGTCAAAACAGTGCCAAAAAGAGTGACGTGCAGAAAAGTGAAGCGCAAAGGAAAAATGGTATCACAAGCTCAAACTTGACTGACACGCAAAATAAAAGCAGGGTTGCAAGTAAATTAATAGATATGATCATGGAAAATATGTATTGCAAAATCATTGCTTTCGCGCTGTTTCATTTGTTTTGCAATTCTTAATTTTTGTTTGCAAAAACAAATGTATTTTCCTCAATACTTTAAATAAAATGTTTTAAATTTGTTTTTGTTTTTATTGTTTTTGTATATTTTAAACAAGGTAAATCTTTCTGATTTATTAAAATAAAAAGTCACACACATGGATTTTTCTGGGCTAAGCCCCGGATCTCCACTCACCCTAGAACCACCCCTGTACTGTATATATATATATATATATATAAGAATTGTATTATAATTATTATTTTAAAAAATGATCATAATTATTTACAAATATTAATTAGTAACATGAAATTCTCTCTCGCTAAAATTATATATATATATATATATATATATATATATATATATATTGAACAAAAATATATTACATAGATTTTCCTGTAGAAAAAAAGGTATGACTTCCAAACAAAGGGTTAATGTTAGTTCACGTTCGACAATTTCAACATTTACCAGTGCATTTTTAAAAATAAATAGTGTATTAAAATTAATAAATGATGTTAAAAACATTTGATAACAAATTAAACCTTATTGTAAAGTGTTATTTTTTATAACTTGACTATTTTATGACGATATATTCAGAACAACAACATGCATTTAATGTGATACTGAATTATATAAAAAAGTAGTTAATAGTAACTTACTTTTCAGTCAAAAATGGCTGGTTAGTTTCAATATTTCTTCTACGCCAGTGAAAATGTCAAAGATTCAAGCTTTGAATGTCTGAAATCAAATAACAGCGTATGGTTTTCCATTTTCCACTGCCTGGTTGAGAAACAGTGATGTTTCTCGGTCCGCTTGAGTTCAGCATCGCTCACACGCTGATCTGAGAAATATCCCAGTGCTGTCATACTGTACTTCCTTCAGCAAGAACATTCGGGGTCTGTTTAAAGACATTACTGGGTTTGCTAGGATCCCAACAGGGGGACAAGACGACTTTATGTTGGTATGGAAATCAAACCTCTAAAAAAAATGTATCAAGTCAAATTGATTTGTGTAGCACTTTTACAATATTTCTTCAAAACAGATAGTTATACTTTAATCCTCCATTAAAAATCCCACTGTGAGCAGCTGCTTTAAATTACTAACTGAACTTTCAGAGCTCAAATGATCTGAAATGTTCTTTTTAAATAAATTTTGCATGTTGCATTGAATTAATGTTAAATAAAAGAATATAAACAGTCACATCGCCCTCTAGTGTCTGATGATATTTATTGTGCTTCTAAAATAACACAGGTGCTTTAAACTCACTTGAGCCTCATTTTCAAGGTCTGAACACAGAAGCAGAACTGTGTCTGTGTGAACGACCTTAAATTTGAAGAAACATTTAATTACACTATTACAGTACTATTAAACACACATTTCTGACAGATTACTTCCTGATTGTCCCACTGAAACACTTTAGTGTTTCACAATATGTATTGTGAAAAGAGCTATACAAATTAAATCTGAATAGAATGGCATTATTAAAGCACAAAATGTAAGACTTTCAGCAATACATACCTGTCAGACTCGGACATTTACTTGCGGGTTTGTGCAGTTGTTTTCCCACCAAAATATGTAGTTTCTGGAGACGAAGTAAACATGAACATCCCCTCACACCAAAGGAAAGAAATTCTGATGCTGCGTTTGTAGGAAACAAATCCATCGTGTATATATATATATATATATATATATATATATATATATATATATATATATATATATATATATATACACAGTATATACAATGTATATGTAAAAGTTTCACTGGATAAATGGCTTCATTTAAAAAAAAAAACAGAAGTAGGGCAAATGAAACAGGCAGGGTTCTATAAACTGTGTTTTTTAGCACTTGTACATGCATTTACATGTGCATCTCAATAAATTAGAATGTCTTAAATTTCATTTCAGTAATTCAACTCAAATATTTTAACTTGTGCATTAAATAAATTCGATGCACATAGACTGAAGTAGTTTAAGTCTTTGGTTCTTTTAATTGTGATGATTTTAGCTCACATTTAACAAAAACCCACCAATTCACGATCTCAACCAATTAGAATATGCCATAAAACCAATAATTATTTATTTATTTATTTATTTATTTTTATGAGTGAATTGTTGGCCTTCTGGAAATTATGTTCATTTACTGTACATGTACTCAATACTTGGTAGGGTCTCCGTCTGCTTTAATTACTGTCTCAGTTCGGCGTGGCATGGAGGTGACAAATCCTGCTGGAAAATGAAATCAGCATCTTCAGAAAGCTGGTCAGCAGAAGGAAGCATGAAGTGCTCCAAGATTTCTTGGTAAACCGGTGCAGTGACTTTGGTTTTGAAAAAACACAATGGACCAACACCAGCAGATGACATTGCACCCCAAATCATCACAGACTGTGGAAACTTAACACTGGACTTCAAACAACTTGGGCTTACCCTTCCTCCAGACTCTAGGACCTTGGTTTCCAAATGAAATTGGACCACTGGGCAACAGTCCAATTCTTCTTCTCCTTAGCCAAGGTAAGAGGCTTCAGGAGTGGCTTAACAAGAAGAATACGACAATTGTATCCAAATTTCTTGACACGTCTGTGTGTGGTGGCTCTTGATGCCTTGACCCCAGCCTCAGTCCATTCCTTGTGAAGTTCACTCAAATTCTTGGCAATCCTCATAAGGCTGTGATTCTCTCAGTTGGATGTGCATCTGTTTCTTCCACATGTTTTCCTTCCAGTCAACTTTCTGTTAACATGCTTGGATACAGCACTCTGTGAACAGCCAGCTTCTTTGACAATGAATGTTTGTGGCTTACTCTCCTTGTGAAGGGTGTCAATTATTGTCTTCTGGACAGCAGTCTTCCCCATGATTGTGTAGCCTAGTGAACCAAACTGAGAGACCGTTTTTAAGGGTCAGGAAACCTTTGCAGGTGTTTTGAGTTGATTAGTTGATTGGCATGTCACCATATTCTAATTTGTTGAGATCATGAATTGGTGGGTTTTTGTTAAATGTGAGCCAAAATCATCACAGTTAAAAGAACCAAAGACTTAAACTACTTCAGTCTGTGTGCATTGGATCTATTTAATACACTGGTTTCACAATTTGAGTTGAATTACTGAAATAAATGAACTTTTCCCCGACATCCTAATTTACTGAGATGCACATGTACACTACACTTAAAAATTGCTATAGTGTTAGGAGATTAATGTTTTAAACGTAAAAACTGGAATATAGAAATATGATTGACGGCAGCAGGGGGTCATTTATTCAATCAATTCTTTCAAAACAACTTATTCAGGAAGGAAGGAAGAAAATGATTTTATGAATGGATCAGTAAATCATTGACTCACCCGATTTGTTCAAAAAGCAAATGTATTCAGGAAGGACACACTGCTGTGCAGAGGCACTCAGCATAATTTCTGGTTCACTGAATTGCCCTGACATGAAAAAAAAATTCTGCCACAGCCCATGCTAAACAGATGTTCATGTAATCACTCTAAATGCATGTGTGTGCATGGAAGACTGCATATAGTTCTATGATTAAATATCTATATTGTTGCTTCACAGTGATAGGGCTCAGAAACAAATAACCTATACTGAAAAATGTCAAGCTTGATGTTTCTCTACAGGAACATAGCCAATTAAGAACAGACACACCAAATATCAGAAATCAAATTAATTTCCATATTGGAAAGTAAAATAATAAGATGACAAACAAATCATTTGATTCAGACTGGGACTCCAAAGCGATTTAGATCGGGGCTTCGGATCGGGTTTGGAACTTTTTAAAAATTCAGATTGGGACTTTGGAGCGCTTTGCAAATCATTTGATTCAGACCGGGGCTTTGGATTGGGTTTGCAAATCTTTTTTTAATTAGATCGAGACTTCGAAGCGGTTCCGCAAATCTTTTTGATTCAGATTGGAGCTTCAGAGTGGGTTTCCAAATCATTTGATTCAGATCGGGGCTTCGGAGTGGGTTTGCGAATCATTTGATTCAGATCGGGGCTTCGGAGTGGGTTTGGGAATCATTTGATTCAGATCGGGGCTTCGGAGTGGGTTTGCGAATCATTTGATTCAGATTGGGTTTTGGATTGGGTTCGTAAATCTTTTAATTCAGTTTGGGACTTTGGAGCAGGATTGCAAATCTTTTGATTCAGATCGGGACCCGGAGCAGGTTGGGGACTTTTGCTCGGTCTAAAAATGTTTAAAAACAACCGAATTTTGGTTATTTTGGCAAAAAAGCATTGGGTCAAATACGGACAAACCCAGCTGGTTGGTGTTAAATGTTTGAACCAACAGCTGGGTTGTTGGAAAATTACTGTTGCTGGCTTAAAATTAACCAAAAATAAATTGGAAAGTTAAACACACACACACACACAGAATTACTAGAGGTAACAGTAATAAGCAAAAGGTGGTTAATAAGCAAAATCGCCCATGTAAAAATTTGACAAGTTGAATAGCCTAGAGCATAATTTTAAATATTAGCCTACATGCATTGAAACTAATTTATCCAGCGATTTAGAATTAAAAATATAAAATTAAAAATTAATGTTCTCCGTGATTACATTTCACATTTCTGATAAGAAAAATCGACTCATCATTCTCTCTTTTCCCCTCGACTCAGAATCATGAATTTATATCCAACACTTGGCTTTTTACCCCTCTCAGAATTTACACAATTGCAATCATTGAGTTAAATTGAGTTATGAAGTGCAAAACAGGAGATACAAACTTGCATTTGTGAGAAAAAGGAAAAAAAAGTCAGAATTGTGAGATAAAATAGGTTGCCTAAATGTTATAGGTTTAAACAGTAGTCCATTTCATGCTGTAACTGCAGGGCTAATACAATATGTCCCCTATGAACTGCATGTGAATATTACAGTATGTAGGACGATTGTTTAAATCAAATTCATGCTATAAAATCAGTGTAATCATAGCAGGCTTCATCCAAAGTCTGTCCATTTAAATGTCTGCGTTTAGCTTCAAATGGCATCTTTGACAACAGTATTCTATAAAAATGATTTGCATTCTGATTCTGACATTCAAACTATGGACAGTATAGAAATAACTACAAATCAAGCTGCAATACCAAACAAGACCCCACGGAGACACAAACAGACCACTATACCAGTCACCTTAACCTGCCTTTTATACACCGATCCATTCCAAATTATTAAACGGAGCGCAAAAATAAAAAACCCTAATTTGTCGAACATTCTGATCTGAAGGCAGCTTGTCATCAACAGTGACCAGTACCCTGTCAGAGCTAGTGTTATTGCTCATATGTATATGAACACCACTGACTGCAGCCAACTCCTATAATAGCACACTTCTTCAGGGAGTGTCCATTATAAAACACTTGCCAGACACACGACCATAATCAACTATACCCCCATTACAACCATCATCCATCTGAACTTTACTGGTTTGCTTTATTCAGCCTGTGCAAAAGGCTCATGACACTGATTTATAATGCAGATGCACAAAAGCATGCTCTTCTCCATCACTGGGAGTTTTATTTCAGAATTAATGAGATCCTGACCTCAGGCATTCATAGGCTTATTTTTAAGACAAAAAAAATAAAGTTTGCAGAAGGTGCAGAAAACAGCTGGTGCCATTTGAGCCCCAATGACATGTGGTATATTTTGCGTAAAAATTGTCTAATACTGCAAATGTCCAGGTCTCATGGAGAGGAACTTACACAAAGCACTGATGCCAGAACTGGGTTATGTGAGAAAGTCAAACACCACAACTTTCAATCAAGCAATTTTCTTTTTATTTAAGGGAAGGAGGCAGAGATAGACTTTCTGAAATGTTAGAGCAAAAAGGGAAAAATCCTTATGAACATAGCACTGAATTGAAAAGATCTCCTGTAGACGTTATGCAAAATTCGAAGAAAAGTTTCAAAGACCACAATTTCCCTGACCACATCACAGACCGCTTCCCTGGCCAACTCCCTGTCCACTACCAGATCCCTGACCATAGCCGCTTCCCTGACCACTACCAGATCCCTGGCCGTAGCCGCTTCCCTGACCGTAGCCGCTTCCCTGACCAACTCCCTGTCCACTACCAGATCCCTGGCCATAGCCACTTCCCTGACCATAGCCGCTTCCCTGACCACTACCAGATCCCTGGCCGTAGCCGCTTCCCTGACCGTAGCCGCTTCCCTGACCAACTCCCTGTCCACTACCAGATCCCTGGCCGTAGCCGCTTCCCTGACCGTAGCCGCTTCCCTGACCAACTCCCTGTCCACTACCAGATCCCTGGCCGTAGCCGCTTCCCTGACCGTAGCCGCTTCCCTGACCAACTCCCTGTCCACTACCAGATCCCTGGCCGTAGCCGCTTCCCTGGCTGTAGCCGCTTCCCTGGCCAACTCCCTGTCCACTACCAGATCCCTGGCCGTAGCCGCTTCCCTGACCGTAGCCGCTTCCCTGGCCAACTCCCTGTCCACTACCAGATCCCTGGCCGTAGCCGCTTCCCTGGCCGTAGCCGCTTCCCAGACCAACTCCCTGTCCACTACCTGTTCCCTGGCCGTAGCCGCTTCCCTGACCAACTCCCTGTCCACTACCAGATCCTTGGCCGTAGCCGCTTCCCTGGCCGTAGCCGCTTCCCTGGCCAACTCCCTGTCCACTACCTGTTCCCTGGCCCTGTCCACTTCCCTGTCCGGCACCCTGTCCGCTTCCCTGACCCTGTCCGGCACCCTGACCGCTTCCCTGACCCTGGCCGGCACCCTGGCCCTGTCCGCTACCCTGTCCGGCACCCTGTCCGCTTCCCTGGCCCTGTCCGCTTCCCTGACCCTGTCCGGCACCCTGTCCGTTCCCTGACCCTGTCCGGCACCCTGTCCGCTTCCCTGACCCTGTCCGCTTCCCTGACCCTGGCCGGCACCCTGTCCGCTTCCCTGACCCTGTCTGCTACCCTGTCCGCTTCCCTGGCCCTGTCCGCTACCCTGTCCAGCACCCTGTCCGACACCCTGTCCGCTTCCCTGACCCTGTCCGCTTCCCTGGCCCTGTCCGCTTCCCTGGCCGGCACCCTGTCCGCTTCCCTGACCCTGGCCGGCACCCTGTCCGCTTCCCTGACCCTGTCCGCTACCCTGTCCGACACCCTGTCCGCTTCCCTGACCCTGTCCGGCACCCTGTCCACTTCCCTGACCCTGTCCGGCACCCTGACCGCTTCCCTGACCCTGGCCGGCACCCTGGCCCTGTCCGCTACCCTGTCCGGCACCCTGTCCGCTTCCCTGGCCCTGTCCGCTTCCCTGGCCGGCACCCTGTCCGCTTCCCTGTCCGGCACCCTGTCCGCTTCCCTGACCCTGTCCGGCACCCTGTCCGCTTCCCTGACCCTGTCCGGCACCCTGTCCGCTTCCCTGACCCTGTCCGCTTCCCTGACCCTGGCCGGCACCCTGTCCGCTTCCCTGACCCTGTCCGCTACCCTGTCCGACACCCTGTCCACTTCCCTGGCCCTGTCCGGCACCCTGTCCGGCACCCTGACCGCTTCCCTGGCCCTGTCCGGCACCCTGTCCGATTCCCTGGCCGGCACCCTGACCGGCACCCTCTCCACTTCCCTGGCCCTGACCAGCACCCTGTCCGCTTCCCTGGCCCTGTCCACTTCCCTGGCCGGCACCCTGTCCACTTCCCAGACCCTGACCGGCACCCTGGCCCGCGTTCTGACAGCTTCCCTGGCCCTGTCGGCTTGGTTCACTGCATCCATGGCCACTGTTGGTTGGGCAACACTTCTGTGTGGCAGGACACTGGCCATCATGGACACAGTTTTTAGCAGACAGTGGAATGTTCTTTGGGTCAGGACATTGACCGGGTTTCACTGCATGGACAAAGACAGTCAGCTTTAGTTCATGAGCATGGACTGTATGCCATGTCAAATATAGAGCAAAAGATTTGACAAAGATAATTTTAAGGTAAAACCCATTTAATTTTTTTTGGAGGACCCCCAGCATCCATTATAAACTGAAACTCACTTGAACCACGACCATCAGAAGAACATCTTTGATGGGACAGCACGTCCGTCAGCTTCACCAGCTTGGCAATACGGCTCAAACCTTAATACAAATATAACGTTTATCTGCTTCAAAAATCAAGCGTTTTAAAAATCTACCCATTCCTAGATATAAAGGCGGAGTCACTTATTTTTTGTTTCTTCAGGCTGTGTAATGAAGTCAACAGATCATCTCACCTAGAGTAGCATCGGTTATGGTCAAGCTTCCAAACAGACACAATAAAACCGAACCAAACAAGCAATACACTTGAGATGTCATCCTCCCAGCCTACGATCTCACAACGGTCTCCACTGGAAAATGAATTGGTGTGCCAGAAAGAGCTAACAGTGAAGCGCACACAAAACTAACAAAAATAAATGTGTTGTTGTAACAGCACCATCTGTAAATGGGGTTTTAAAGATCCAAGGAGATTAGGTCAACTCAAACCCAGATCAAACTCACCTGCCAGTAACTTTCTAGTAATCTGAATGAAAGACCTTGATTAGCTTGATCAGGTGTGTTTGATTGGGGTTGTATGAGGTGAACGCTGCATTCAAACCATTCACGTTTTTTGGTGTCTGTCTTATCTGAAGACTTTTACACTGGACTCGTTTGCTGAGGTCCGAGTGCGATTGTTCCTGGCAAAGCCCGCAGTGTTGGTCTGCTTTCACACTCAGAATCAGAAAGAGCTTTATTGCCAAGTATGCTTGCGGATACAAGGAATTTGTTTTAGTCACATAAGCTTCCAGTACAAAGAGACAACAACACACAGACAAAAAAAAATACAAATTGGCAAATAAATAAGTGTATAAACAATTGTGCTATAAATGATAATGGAATAGGATTGAGTAAGATGCAGGAATGTTCTAGGATGGAGGGTTAACAAATAAATATAAGGATATTGGACATTTATAAGCATAAGTAGGGAATATTTAACTGTTCATGAGGTAGATTGCCTGGGGAAATAAACTGTTCTTGTGCCTTGCTGTTCTGGTATTTGCCGGCCAGATGGCCAAAGTTCAAAGATGGGGTGACTTGGATGTGAGGGATCCAGAGTGATTTTCTGAGCCCTTTTCCTCACTCTGGATGTATACAGTTCTTGAAGGGTGGGCAGAGGAGCAGCAATAATCCTTTCGGCAGTCCGAACAGTTCTCTGTAGTCTTCTGATGTCTGATTTTGTTGCTGAACCAAACCCAACAGTTATTGAAGTACACAGTACAGACTCAATGACGGCTGAGTAAGGCAAGGCAAAGCAAGGCAAGTTTATTTATATAGCACATTTCGTACACAATGGTAATTGTGCTTGACATAAAAGAAAGTAAAATAATCATGAAGAAAAATAATAACGAAGAAAAAAAATAAAAAATAAAATAAAAATAATTATAATGAAAAAAGCTATTTTAAAACTTTTAAAATGAATAAAACATTTAAAAACAGTTAGAAAATGATTTTACATTAAAAAATAATAATAATAATAAAACAGTGAAAATATAGTGCAATCAGTTCGGACATTGCACAGTGCTCATTCAATAAATGCACAGCCAAAAAGATGCGTTTTTAGTCTAGATTTAAATGTGACTAGTGTTTTAGCACATCTGATCTCTTCTGGAAGCTGATTCCAACTGTGGGCAGCATAGTAACTAAAGGCGGACTCCCCTTATTTTGTGTGAACCCTTGGTATTTCTAACTGACTTGATCCTAGTGATCTGAGTGCTCTGTTAGGTTTATATTCAGTGAGCATATCTGCAATATATTTTGGTCCTAGGTCATTTAGTGACTTATAAATGAGTAAAAGTACTTTAAAATCAATCCTAAATGTAACTGGAAGCCAGTGTAAGGACCTGAGGACTGGTGTGATATGCTCAGATTTTCTGGTTCTAGTCAGAATCCTGGCAGCAGTGTTCTGGATGAGCTGCAGCTGTCTAATGGTCTTTTTGGGAAGGCCGGTGAGGAGCCCATTACAATAGTCCACCCTGCTGGTGATAAAGGCATAAACAAGTTTCTCCAAGTCTTGACTGGAAACAAAACATCTAATTCTTGCAATGTTTTTTAAATGATAGTATGCTGATTTAGTTACTGCTTTGACATGACTACTGAAACTAAGGTCTGTCTCCAGAATCACACCAAGATTCCTGACATGATTTTTAGTTGTTTGACTCCTAGAGTCAAGGTATGCATTCCCCTTGAACACTTCATCTTTGTTTCCAAATGCAATTACTTCAGTTTTTTCCTTATTTAACTGAAGATAGTTCTGGCACATCCAACTATTAATTTCATCAATGCATTGGCAGAGGGAGTCAATGGGGCTGTAGTCATTTGGAGATAAGGCTAGGTAAATTTGGGTATCATCAGCATAGCTGTGGTAGGCAATTTGGTTCTTTCTCATTATTTGACTTAGTGGTAGCATATACAGGCTAAACAAGAGCGGTGCAAGAATTGAGCCTTGTGGGACTCCGCATGTCATGGACGTCCACTTAGACTTATGCTCTCCTATACTCACATAATAGCCTCTCCCTTCTATGATCTGAACCATTTGAGTACCATCCCAGAAAGCCCGACCCAGTTTTCCAGTCTCTCTAGTAGTATGTTATGATCGACAGTGTCAAACGCAGCACTGAGATCTAGAACTGTT
The DNA here is from genome assembly GCF_003368295.1 of Carassius auratus. Classification (NCBI taxonomy): domain Eukaryota; kingdom Metazoa; phylum Chordata; class Actinopteri; order Cypriniformes; family Cyprinidae; genus Carassius; species Carassius auratus. The sequence continues at coordinate 571,380 of NC_039275.1, forward strand.
TCAGCAGCTCCTGTGGCAGGTTAAACTTCCTCAGCTGGCGAAGGAAGTACAACCTTTGCTGGGCCTTTTTCACAATGGAGAGATGAAGTGAAGTGAAGTGAAGTGAAGTGACATTCAGCCAAGTATGGTGACCCATACTCAGAATTTGTGCTCTGCATTTAACCCATCCGAAATGCACACACACAGAGCAGTGAACACACACACACACACCCTGTGAGCACACAGCACACAGCACACACCCGGAGCAGTGGGCAGCCATTTATGCTGCGGCGCCCGGGGAGCAGTTGGGGGTTCGATGCCTTGCTCTAGGGCACCTAAGTCGTGGTATTGAAGGTGGAGAGAGAACTGTACATGCACTACCCCCACCCACAATTCCGTCCGGCCCGAGACTAGAACTCACAATCCTTCGATTGGGAGTCCAACCCTCTAACCATTAGGCCACGACTTCCCCGTAAAGATGGTGGTTCCCAGGAATCTGAATGACTCCACTGCAGTCACAGTGCTGTTCATGATGGTGAGTGGAGAAAGTGCAGGGGGGTTTCTCCTAAAGTCCACAATCATCTCTACTGTTTTGAGTGTGTTCAGCTCCAGGTTGTTAAGACTGCACCAGACAGCCAGCTGCTCAACCTCTTGTCTGCAGCAGACTCACCGTCCTGCAAACTTCAGGAGCTTGACAGAGGAGTCTTTAGAGGTGCAGTCGTTGGTGTACAGGGAGAAGAGCAGAGGGGAGAGAACACATCCCTGAGGGGCACCAGTGTTGGTGGAGCAGCTGTTTGACATGAATTTCCCCAGTCTCACTAACTGTTGCCTATCTGTCAGAATGCTGGTGATCCACTGACAGATAGAGCTAGGAACAGAGAGCTGGGTCAGTTTGGTCTGAAGGGCTGTTGGGATGATGGGTTAAAAGCCTAAAGTCCACAAATAGGATCCTCACATAAGTCCCTGTTTTGTCCAGATGTTGCAGGATGAAGTGCAATCCCATGTTGATTGCATCATCCACTGACCTGTGTGCTCGGTAAGCAAACTGCAGGGGGTCCAGTAAGGGTCCAGTGATGTCCTTCAGATAAGCCAGAACCAGTTTTTCAAACGACTTCATGACGACAGATGTTAGAGCCACAGGTCTGTAGTCGTTAAGTCCTTTTATCTTGGGTTTATTTGGAATGGGGATTATGGTGGAGTGTTTGAAAGATGGGGCCAGCTGGTCAGCACAGATTTTCAGACAGGCTGGTGTAACGCCATCTGGGCCTGGTGCTTTTCTTCTTTTGTTCTTCTTGAAGACCTGGCGCACATCATCTTCACAGATTTGTAGAGCAGGAGGTATGGAGAGGGGGATTGCAGGAGTTGTTAATGGATGTGTAGGGAGATGGTCAGAATGGGTGTTGGGGGTTTCAAATCTACAATAAAACTCATTCAGGTCGTTAGCAAGTCGTTGATAAGCCTCAGTGCAAGGGGATGGTGTCTTGTAGTCAGTGATGGCTATCAGACCTCTCCAAACTGAAGTTGAGTCGTTGGAAGTAAACTGGTCTTCCAACTTTTTAGCGTAGGTCTTTTTAGCTGCTCTAATCTCTTTGTTCAGTGTGTTCCTGGCCTGATTGTACAAGACCCTGTCCCCATTTCTGTAGGCATCCTCTTTGGCCTGACAAAGATGTCTGAGTTTTACTGTAAACCATGGCTTATCATTGTTGAATGTTAAATAAGTCCTGGTAGGAATGCATATATCCTCACAGTAACTAATATAGGATGTTACAGTCTCTGTGGGTTTGTCCAGATCGGTGGTAGCAGCTTCAAAAACACTCCAATCAGTGAGGTCAAAACAGGATTGTAAATCCTGCTCTGTTTCGCTGGTCCATCTCTTCACAGTCTTTACTACGGGTTTAGCAGATTTAAGTTTCTGCTTGTAGGTCGGTATAAGATGAAACAGTCAGTGATCAGAACGTCCCAAAGCTGCTTCGCAATCCACTCTAAAAAGCTGAAAGCCTGGTAGATGGAGCGCGCTGTCCGTTATGGCGTCATTCAGCCAAGTTTCTGTGAAACACAGAGCAGCAGATTGAGAGAAATCCTTATTTGTCTGAGAGAGCAGAAGGAGTTCGTCCGTTTTGTTGGGTAGAGAGCGGAGATTAGCGAGATGGATGCTAGGCAACGGCGTTCGAAATCCGCGCTTCCTGAGTCTGACGAGCGCTCCGGCTCGCTTTCCCCATCTGTGCGTCCTGAAGCGCTTGATCAGCGCTGCTGCTCCTCCGATAACGATGTTCAGTAAAACGTCTGTATAATAGAAATCCGGAAAAATATCCTGTGGTGTGTTCTGCCGAATGTTCAGCAGTTCATCCCTGGTGAAACTGATCGTGTTTGTTAAACAAAAAACAGGAAAAACGAACAAAAACAGTAAAAACACTGGAGAGCCAAGCACTGAAGCAGCCATGTGCGGCGCCATCTTGCGCCATCTCAATAGTTGTATCAAACCCAGGTGCGTTTGCAGTCACCTTACATCATCGCAAACGGAAAACGCATGAAGAACACAACGCAGCTAAGCATAGTTGTATAATTTTGTTATATCTCTTGCGCTATCTCAATAGTTGTATCAAACCCAGGTGCGTTTGCAGTCACCTTACGTCATCGCAAATGGAAAACGCATGAAGAACACAACGCGACTGAGCATAGTTGTATAATTTTGTTGGCTATTTCGGTGCTATTATGCACAGCATAATAATACATTTTAATTATTTAATTTTCATTTATTTAATTTAGATTTTTAGGAGTGTGTGGAATCAACCTCGTCTCTCTCGTATGTTGATGAAACAATCATATCGACAGTGTTACGCATGTGCAGGATACTTTATTTCCTGAACAAGGAAACATGTTGCTTGCACATTCACACTAGGGGTGTAACGATTCACTCGTTTTCTCAATGCATCGATTACAAACCCTGTCGATTCATATGCATCGATCTTGAAACATGATTTTTGAATCGTGAATCGCCGATCTTGGACAGTAATCGATTCAAAATGCTAAGAATCGAATTAATCGCGATTTCTATAGCAATTCAATGCTTTCAAAATGTATACACATTAAATTACTACACGCACAAATTAATGGAGACCTTGAAGAGTGTTCGTGAATCGTGCCTCTTATCTGTCCTTCACGCGCTCCACTGTTTACCGCCTGAGACTGTCACAGGATTGCGATCGCGCTCCGTTTGTCTCTGACGCAGCTGCCAGTAATGCTCGCGTGAAGTACTTTTATTTTTCTGTAGTTTGTCAATGGCTCTCTGCATCTTACCAACAGAGTTACCGGAGCCGTCGACAGCTGTATTTAAATTTAATTTATGCTTTTAGCAGACACTTTTATCCAAAGCGACTTACAGTACATTCAGGCTATCAATTTTTACCTATCATGTGATTCCGGGGAATCGAACCCCCAACCTTACGCTAGCTTGCTTGCTAACGCAACGCTCTACCAGTTGAGCTACAGGAACAGAAATTTGAAATTATTGCATGGACAGAGCAGGAATGTAAGTGTCTAAATCATACGCACAGTTCCCTTGAATGATAAATGTGTTTAAACAATGCGGATGAACCGAATATATGAAGGAAACTTTTAAAATTAAACACAGCATTAACAACGACTTTGAAATAAGAGCGCGAGATTTATCTGATAATCAGATGCATGAAAGTAGCGTTTGTTTCATTAGCAAACAGACATATGGCGCGTTTTCTCTCAGAATCATTCGCTGATGGAGAGGAAAAGTTAAATAGAGATGAAGACGTTTTCACACTGAAAGAGAAGCGATCTCACTCTCATAGACGTGCCAGGCTATATCTGCAGCTAGACTGCAGAAAAAGCAGAATGAACTGATGAAACAAAAAAAAAACACAAACAATTTATGAATAATGCAGTGCTTATTGACATTTATTACAGTACAGAAACTATAAAGTATATTTTCTACCTTATTCTGTGCAGAAAATTTAAATAATTGCTAATTAAATGTAGCCTAGTATATAAAACAATCATAAAATTGCCATTAGGAAAAAAATATTGATTACAAATGATTGATTAATGTCCAGCATTGTATTTGATTTATTACAGCTAATTAAAAGTAATTAAAAAAGAAGATAATTCCTTGTAAAAAAAATAAAATAATTATAATAATTATTATTATTATATAGGCTACATACATAAAATGATTGTATTTGACATTTCTGTCACTTCTGAAATTATGGCTACGCCCCTGGTGTGACAAAATGTTAGCTTATACATAATACTCTTTAAGCTCTTTTTTTAAAAAACTTGGCTTACATACATTTTTATGTATGCCATGTCGCATCATTAAACTAACATTTAACAATGGACAAAAGTTTTTTGTTTTTTTTTCTAACCTATGGTTCTTTAAAGGAACACTCCACCGTTTTTTGAAATAGGGCTTATTCACATTATTTCCTGCATTTAGATAGGTGGGCAAATGCATTTTTGTGTCAGTGCATGCATTGTTTTAGTTTGACTGGGTCGGCGTTAGCTTAGCTTAGCACAATGAATGGAATCCTTTGTTGCCAGCTAGCATGGCCTGAGTAAAAGTGATCAAAAAAATAAAAAAAACCCCACCTAATTACTTCTTGTGGCCTGCGTATTCACAGCGAGTACAAATAGCGATCCAGATTAACACTAGGCGATTTCCTAGGTAGATATTGACTTGGGACTATATTATGGGGAAGCACAGGCGAAGCACTGCTACTTCGGCGCAGAGATATCACGCAACACATGAAAACATCAACTCTATGTGAATACAGGTATAATATGGGTCGATCTATATATGCGTCATGATTAAAATAATCACTTACTCTGTGGACAGCTGTCCATTTGGTCCATTCGGCGTGGGGCATTTTTTCCAGTTCACTTTGTCACACCGGAAAAAAAAATCGAGTACTGCAGAATGGATCAGCGCCGTGAAATCCTCTGTAGATGTGACACAACTTCGGGCACGCTCATCTTGATCTGACGTGTTGAGCCTGGTCATCAATGGCAAAAACATGTCCCACTCTCTACAGCACAGACACTCTATTTCCGTCGGCATAGATTGGCATATTCCCCCACATTCACACCACCAGTTCATGTTGGCTCTCATCCTCACGTCCTCAGGCTGTTGAGCGATCTCAACCTCCTCGTCCTGTCGTTCTATTTCCAAAGCACGCAGCTCGTCTTCTGTAAACTCTGGTTCAAATAGGTATGGTTCTGGTTCTTGACTGTCTGAGAAGTCACCCTCTTCGTCTCTCTCAAAATCAGCCATGTTCATCGCCATTCCTGTATTGGCAGGCAGCTAGTATTCACGCCGGTATGTTGACGGAAGTCGTGGGATTTCATGTGTTGCGTGATATCTCTGCGCCGAAGTAGCAGTGCTTCGCCTAAGCAGCAGTGCTTCGCCTGTGCTTCCCCATAATATAGTCCCAAGTCAATATCTGCCTAGGAAATCGCCTAGTGTTAATCTGGATTGCTATTTGTACTCGCTGTGAATACGCAGGCCACAAGAAGTAATTAGGTGGGGTTTTTTTTTTTTTTTGATCACTTTTACTCAGGCCATGCTAGCTGGCAACAAAGGATTCCATTCATTGTGCTAAGCTAAGCTAACGCCGACCCAGTCAAACTAAAACAATGCATGCACTGACACAAAAATGCATTTGCCCACCTATCTAAATGTAGGAAATAATGTGAATAAGCCCTATTTCAAAAAACGGTGGAGTGTTCCTTTAACCATAAATGCTACTGTAATTTGCCCCCTGACTAAGCATTTAAAGAATTTAGTAGAAGCATTTAAATAATCCCGTGAATGCACTTAAAGAATGCCGGGACCAGAATTGGGAACCACTGGTATACAGCATGGGAAGTGTGCTCCCTTTAAATGTATTAAAAACGGTCACTCATTCATCATGACCTCAGAAAGTTCAATGTGTCTACACAATGTGTTTTTACTCACTTAAAATGTCTACACAATGAAACTTTTTTTTTATGAAGTTATGAGCATGATTGAACTCAGGATTCCAACCTAAACACCTCTGATTGGCCTTGGCCAATGCTTTGTAAGTAAACAAACATGTCTGTGATTGGCTACTTTGCTACCCTCTTTGAAAATGCTTTCCAAAACAGAAGGGCAGATACACTAGATTATTTTTCAAATCGATTTCGTCATGCTATTATTACAATGAAAACCGATCCTAGACCAGGAGTTATTTGCAGCTAAAAGCAATCAGTTAGAATATTTTACACTGAGTTAGGCTATTATACCCACGAAACTAAAGTCTAGCCATTCCCATTAGTCAGGAAGGGGGGCACAGGGATGTACGTGGGGGGGGGGGGCAAAGCCAGTGGCACTGGTCCGGGTTTGACTTCAGGCAGCGCTGCGCAGACCGAAGCAGTGTGTGACGTGCTGTGCCGAAATCATGTTGGCCTTAATCTGTGATGTAAAAGATTTCACCTTTTTCTTGAAGGTTTATTCTTGTTTTCATTCGAGTAACAGGCACTTGCTAAAATTACTCACTGTAAAAAAAGGGGGGGGGGGGGGAAGTTGCTTAAAATTTTAAGTATCCCACAATCAAATTGATGTATACCATATACAATATACAATCAATCAAGCTGTATAAGTCATTTAAAGTTTAATTACATTAAACTTACTTAAAAACATGAGTGTTGTGATCAATGTTCCCACTAAGATGTGCGCGCGCCTACGTTGAAGAAGTATATGCCGCGCACAAGACACGCAAATGTGACCTAACTGTGACATCTATATTACCATTATAATTTATTGTGATATTGATATTAGAAATCAGATTGTGCCTGGTTCTTTTAATTCTCTGTCTGTATTACTAGATCTTAGGGTAGAATTTGATACTATTGATCACAATATTCTTATTACTAATTTATAAAAGACTGTAGGTATTTGAGGCATGTTTCTTCAGTGGTTCAGATAAGTTCTTTCTAATAGGATCTTTCCAGTTAATATCAGGCAATCTTATTCTAAAACTGTTCCATCAAATTGTGGTCTTCCCCAGGGTTAAATTCTTGGATCAATCTTGTTCTTATGCTGCCCTTGAGGTTTGTTTTTAAAAGGCATGGAGAAACAGGACAAAAGGACAATTACATCTATTGTTTGCATGGATTTAAACTATGGATTGTCAGCAAATTTTTTACATTTAAACTAAAGTAAGACTGAGATAATTTGGTTTGGAAACTCAACTAAACTCAACTTAATTTAAAATTTATCTTAATTTAATTTGTTTAAAAAGACTCGATTTTATTGGTGCATTGGTTTATTTATAGGCTAAATGAGCCTATGCCTATTTAGAGTGCTGAGATGTCACAGAGGACTTATTTTATTTCTTTATTCCAACTTCCAAGTGGCCTAGTCTACGTTAGTTATGAATAAATTATGTTAAAACATGTATAAATGACTCATTCTTGACACAAGGAAAAAGAGTTGTGTGCGTGTGCACATTTGAATAATGTAAATGGGTTCGGCCTTTTAAAAAGCTGTCAATCAAAATTTACTTGTCGGGCTGGGGCCGAAACCTGTCGGGCCTAACTTTTAAGGCCTGGTTACAGCTCTACAAGCATTACTGGTAGAAATGGTAGGAGAAGACTTGGGTGGTGCTCCCGTGTGGCACTTAGTGTAAATAGCACGTTGCAAAGAAAATGTATAGAATACATTCAATAACATACTGCTATTTCCACTTAGTGTAAAAAGTATATTTTGGTAAGAAAATATGCTATTTTCACTTAAGTGTGTATAGCATCTAATTGCAATTTACACAGTGAAAACAGCATATATCGCTATTTGAACTTAGAGCAAAAAAGTCTGCATGTCATGTGAAAGAGATTGAAATGAATTTCTTGTGTTTATTTTTGCACTCCACCCGCGCAGCTGTCGTGGTATTTTTTTAAATACATACATGATTTTTTTATGTGATGTGTATATATGATATTTCCCATTATAACAAAATTAAAAAAGTCATACGACTTGAAACATTTTAAATAAAGATTATTTTCTACCAAGGTAAAATATAGGATAATTCACACAAAAATATTTTCTGCAAGCTTTTATCCCCCCAAAAAATAAAGAAAAATGTTCATTTATTTTCATAATTCACAATTGATATATAGAGTGCAACAGCAAAAACAGAGATTTATTTATTTATTTATTTACATTTGTTTGGAGAAAAATTATAAACCAATTTGGTGTTTGCAAACAGTGATAGCGTTTTTTGTGGGCGGAGTCTATGCGTTGGACTCTATTGTGAACATACAAGTAGAATAATTTTGACTCGTTATAAATGTAGCCGAGCACCACTTTGCTGTCCCTTAAGAACTTAATGTCATTCAACACTAGATCTAGCTCATCCTTAATGAGAACTGCCATCTCTACTGCTAATACAACATCACAGAGTTCAAGCCTTGGGATTGTAGGTTCAGACAGGGGTGCCAGTTTCACCTTGCCCATAACAAATCCTACTTCGACTGCTTCTGTTAGTGAGGTAGTTTTAAATGTACGTGGAACATGCAGCTGTTGTAGGTCTTGGAGATAATCTCTCCAGGCTTCCCATTTGTTTAGTTTGCCCTCCGGAAGCAATGTGTCCCAGTCTGACTGTTCAGACATACGTTCCCTGAGAAGGGTTCTTCTCTGGATCGTGACAGGTGCCAGTAGACCCAGAGGATCGAAAACACTGTTGACAGTGGAAAGGAATCCACGTAGGGTAAATAGTCTGGTAGTGGTCGATGCGGAGTAAGTGAATGTGTCGTTTGTTATCTCCCATAGCAGACCTAAACTCCATTGGGTGGGTGAGGTTTCTCCACTCAGAACTAAGTCCTGGATTATAGGAGCACAATCTTCAGGCGGGAAAGCTTCCATAACTGTTTGAGAGTTTGAAGCAAACTTGTGTAAAAGGATGTTTGACTGAGCTAGTGAAGCCTGTGTTCGTTGGAGCAAATCAATTGCCTCAGCTTCTGATGGTATAGATACCAAACAATCATCAACATAGAAATGTCTTTCCACAAACTTGACGGTATCAGCACCATGCTCCTGTGCACCTTTTCTGATGGCTCTTCGCAGAATGGCCACAGCAGGAGATGGGCGATTGCCGAAGATGTGGACCTTCATCCGATACTCAATAATTTTATTATTGACGTCATTGTCCTTGTGCCATTAAAAAAACGGAGGAGGTTACAATGGTCTTCATGCACCAAGGAACAATGGAACAACTGTTGAATGTTCGCTAGGATCGCAACCTTCCCTTTCCGAAAGCATAGCAGGACACCGTCAAGGGAGTTATTGAGGTCCAGGCCTGTGAGAAGCACATCATTGAGAGAGACGCCAGAGTATCGAGCACTGGAATCAAAGACCACACTGATCTGATTGGGATTTGGGGGATGGTAAACCCCAAATGTAGGAAGATACCAACAGTCATCCCCTTTTCTCAGTGGTGCTACCTCAGCATGTCCATTGGTAAATATCTTTTCTATAAATCCCACATACTGTTGCTGCATTTCAGGTTTTCTCTTCAGGGTCCGTTGCAGGCATGTGAAACGATTAACAACTTGTTCCTTATTGTTTGGCAAGGGCTGGCGTGGTTCTCTGAATGGTAAAGGAGCTACCCAGCTTTTGGGTAGATTGGTGCTACCGCATTCAGAGCATTTCACAGAAGACTTGCATTCCTTGGCAAGGTGAGAAACAGTACAACATTTGAAACCTATTCTTTTCTCCTTGAGGAAAGCCTTTCTGTCATTGAGGAGTTTGTTTCTGAATGTTCTGCATTTTTTCTGCATTTTTCATATTTTGTTAGGGTCATCACTGGTTGCACACACATCTGTTTTTTGAACTGTGATGGGTTTGTTGGTTTGGAAACTCTTTACCATGGATCTTTCTGGTTTCATAGTTGTCATAACACTGCTTTGATGCATAAAGCTAGGGTCATTTCGCTTCTTTGCTTCGCAGCACACAAAGTTAAAGAAATACTCAAAGGGAGGAAAGCGACCATGACTTTCTTCCTTGTACCATGACCCAGAAGTCACCCACATGTCCTAAAGCCCATATGGAAGGTTATCTACAATTGGTGCGATTCCACATGAAGTGTCAAGGTATGACAGACCTGTTAGATAACAGTCTTCTTAAGCACCTTGGATTTCCATAAGCTAATCCACGAGTAATTTAATGTGGTCTTTAGCTGAAATCCTTGGAAAACTGTCCAATAGCTGAAACAGTGACCTTTCAATGATTTCCGGTACAGCATAGCACTCACGTAGTCTTTCCCATGCTTTGTGTAAAGCAAGATTGGGGTTACTGACATGCACGGAGCGGGTCCACTTTCCGTTTCGCCAGATTCCTTTCCAAGGCCATTTAGTCATGAGGTCTAATTTCTGGGTTGCTGTGAGGTGAACTTCATGAGCTGCACTGGTGAATGAGGAATACCATGACCGATAATTTTCAGGCTTATCGTCAATTTGGTATAGTCCTGAACTAACGAGGTCTCGTCGAGCTAAATACTGTGTGTCAAAGGCTCTGCCTGAGGTGGTGTGCTAGCTGGAGGAATGTATTGAGCAAAGTAAGGCTTATCAGGTGTATTCATGATGGGGGTGGTCCTCCCAACTTCTGATTTAATCACACATCACGGGGAAGTCGTGGCCTAATGGTTAGAGGGTTGGACTCCCAATCGAAGGGTTGTGGGTTCTAGTCTCGGGCCGGACGGAATTGTGGGTGGGGGGAGTGCATGAACAGCTCTCTCTCCACCTTCAATACCACGACTTAGGTGCCCTTGAGCAAGGCATCGAACCCCCAACTGCTCCCCGGGCGCCGCAGCATAAATGGCTGCCCACTGCTCTGGGTGTGTGCGCACAGTGTGTGTGTGTGTTCACTGCTCTGTGTGTGTGCATTTCGGATGGGTTAAATGCAGAGCACAAATTCTGAGTATGGGTCACCATACTTGGCTGAATGTCACTTCACTCACACTTCACTCACACCTGAAGACATATCAGATACGTTTTTGCAGCTATGTGCATTTCACCATTTTCAGACTTTGGTTCATTTTTGATAGAATATGCTTGTGAAGTGTCTTTCGCAGCTGGACTCCATGTTACGAAGCTGGTATCAGAGTCAGCATGAAATGGAGGAGCGGCGGGTAAGGCTGATAAGAGTGGAGGGGGAGCACGATCCTGTAGGTTAATTTGAGAAATGACAAATTCACTGGTACGTTCAATTTTAACGTACTAGGGAAGTCGTGGCCTAATGGTTAGAGGGTTGGACTCCCAATCGAAGGGTTGTAGGTTCTAGCCTCGAGCCGGACGGAATTGTGGGTGGGGGTAGTGCATGTACAGTTCTCTCTCCACCTTCAATACCACGACTTAGGTGCCCTTGAGCAAGCATAAATGGCTGCCCACTGCTCCGGGTGTGTGCTCACAGTGTGTGTGTGTTCACTGCTCTGTTTGTGTGCATTTCGGATGGGTTAAATGTTCTGAGTATGGGTCACCTTACTTGGCTGAATGTCACTTCACTTTAACTTTCTCTGATTCAGATCCTCCTCTTTCAACTGCAGCATGCTTTGCTAATTCAGCATCTTCCAACACTTGTCAATCAATCAATCACCTTTATTTATATAGTGCTTTAAACAAAATACATTGCGTCAAAGCACTGAACAACATTCATTTGGAAAACAGTGTCTCAATAATGCAAAATGATAGTTAAAGGCAGTTCATCACTGAATTCAGTTATGTCATCTCTGTTCAGTTTAAATAGTGTCTGTTTTTATTTGCAATCAAGTCAATGATATCGCTCTAGATGAAGTGACCCCAACTAAGCAAGCCAGAGACGACAGCGGCAAGGAACCGAAACTCCATCGGTGACAGAATGGAGAAAAAAACCTTGGGAGAAACCAGGCTCAGTTGGGGGGCCAGTTCTCCTCTGACCAGACGAAACCAGTAGTTCAATTCCAGGCTGCAGCAAAGTCAGATTGTGCAGAAGAATCATCTGGTTTCTCTGGATAATGTTATATGAAGCACCATTACCTCAAACGAGTTATACTTGAAGTCTGCCCTCTGAGAGATCCTGAAAACGTTGTTATAAATTGAAGCAACTCCTCCCCCTTTGCCTTTTAGACGCGGCTCGTGTTTATAACAATAATCTTGGGGGGTGGACTCATTTAAAATAATGTAATCATCAGGTTTTAGCCAAGTTTCTGTCAAACAGAGCACATCTATATTATGATCAGTTATCATATTATTTACAAAAAGTGTTTTCGTAGAAATGGATCTGATATTCAATTAGCCAAGCTTTATCATTTGTTTATCCATATTGCATTTGTTTTTTATTTGTTGAACCTCAATTAAATTGTTAACCTTAACTTGGTTTGGATGTTTTTTGTATTTTCTAGTTTGGGGAACAGACACAGTCTCTATAGTGTGATATCTAGGTGAAAGAGTCTATGTGCTGAGAATTAACTGACCTCTGTGACGGGAGGCAGCTAGCAGACGGTCGGTTTAGCCAGTCTGTCTGCTTCCTGACCTGGGCCCCAGTTAGTCAAGTATAAACACTAAGACTATTTGCCATATTTCTAGACAGAAGAGTGGCGCCACCCCAGGAGGGATGAAGACCATCTCTTTTAAACAGGTCAGGTCTGCCCCAAAAGCTTGTCCAATTGTCTATGAAACCTATGTTATTCTGTGGGCACCACTTAGACATCCAGCCATTGAGTGATGACAATCTGCTATGCATCTCGTCACCACGGTAAGCAGGGAGGGGACCAGAGCATATTACAGTGTCTGACATCGTGCTTGCAAGTTCACACACCTCTTTAAAGTTATTTTTAGTGATCTCCGACTGGCGAAGTCGAACATCATTAGCGCCGGCATGAATAACAATCTTACTGTATTTACATTCAGCATTAGCCAGCATTTTTACATTTGCCAAGATGTCAAGTGCTCTGGCTCCCGGTAAACATTTGACTATGGTGGCTGGTGTCTCTATATTCACGTTCCGTACAATAGAATCACCAATAACTAGAGCACTTTCATCAGGTTTCTCAGTGGGTGCATCACTGAGTGGGGAGAACCTGTTTAATGTTTTGATCGGAACAGAAGAGCAGTGTTTTGACCCACGACTACGCTGCCTCACCGTCACCCAGTTGCCCTGCTGCAAGGGCTCTGCTGGAACCGGACAATGTACAGGAGTCCCTGAGCTAGACGCATCCAAAGCCGTATCTAGAGCCCTAACATTCTTACTGTCCTCAATTAAAGTTTGGATGCGTGTCTCTAATTCTGAAATCTTCTCTGTCAGCCTAACTATTTCCCTGCATTTATCACATGTGAATCCCTCATCAGCGACAGAGATAGATAAACTGTACATGTGGCAAGAGGTGAAATAACAATTGCAGGAGAAGCCATTACTCACCGTGCTTGATGAAATATTCTTACTGCGGTTGTTTGATGAACTTGTGAAAAACTGCAACGTGAGAGAGGAGAGGAGAAAAGAAAACGCTAATGACAAGCTAACGAGTGCTAACGCTTTGCAGGTGTACTGCAGTCACGGAAGAGTGAAGATCAAAGTTAATCTGAAAAGATTGATCGATAATATCAGAAATATGGTGTGAATTAAGTTATATTTTACAACTTAAAAAACAAACAAACAGACAGTGATAGTAAGAAAGATTATAGAGAAAAAATATAAAATAAAAACAGCTACACGGAGCTATGATTAGCTACAGAAGGCCAACAGGAAGTAGAGAAAACAGTAGAGAAAAACACTGTCCAACAGCGACACCAACCTTGTGCCTCCACAGCGGCTGCATCAGCTTCCCGTTGTAGTGTTAACACTTCCAACTCCGTGTCTATTCTTACTGTTTCCAGCTGATTTTGAGCTTCTCTTGTGGCCTTTCCCATTTTCAGTTTAGCCTCTTAGCTGGCATAAGATGCTCCCACTTTGGCGGCTTCAGCTCTGGCTCAGGCCCGGGCTGCTCTCGCCGATGACGCAGATGACTTGCCACTTCTTGCACTGCACACAGATGACTTGCTGCTTGTGGCCATCTTAACCACTTAACCATCAAATTATGCCTTTTCACTGTAGTGTTCTCATGCAGTGTGTTGAAACTCTGCCTAAACACCAAGTTAAACTGTAGCCAATTAAGACAAGAGTCGTAGTAAGGTTGATAATTTACGGTCACTCTTCCTCATTAACATTTGTGGTGAAAACTGTAATAAAACAATACAGCAATATTCAGTGTCCAGTGTCTTGACTAACATAGCATTATAAATGACTTTAACATAAGCATAAACTGCTGTTCTCTTTGTAGCAGCGATTTCAATGGCTATAACATTGCTGAGATCTTGTACACAATGGTAAACAACAATTTTTAGTAACTTATCAAAACATCTTTTTAACAAAATCATCACTAATATGTGATCCTCTGCCTTTCTAGTGTCATATTAATGAACTTACGGCATTGCCTCTATGATTCTTTTAAGTGGATGCAACGGATTATCAGAGAGAGCACACCATGTCTGTCTCATTGTTTTTCATGCAGAACTAACAGGAAGTGACTAAACAGGAAGTGACTTCATCACAAGAAGCAAAAAATATAATTTTTACAAATGAGTTAGACAAAGAAAAAGTAAATATGAACTTCACATTTTCACTTTAAAATATTTACCAAAAATAATTAAAGCTGATATTTGAAACTTAAATTTCTTAAAGGGCAACACAATTACTTTTTTTGAAGTAGCAGCCCAGACAGCAAGCAATTTCGGCCCAGAACCGGCCCACACGCAGGCCAAATGTGGACCACATCTGGGCCGAAATTGCTTGCTGTATGGCGGCCTATATGGTAGCCATGGAAAATTTATTAAAAAGGTAATTTTCCTAGATTATATTTCACATTTCTGATAAGAAAAATCAACTCATCATTCTCTCTTTTCCCCTCGACTCAGAATCATGAATTTATATCCAACACTTGGCTTTTTACCCCTCTCAGAATTGACACAACTGCAATCGTTGAGTTAAATTGAGTTGTGCAAAACAAGAGATATAAAGTTGCATTTGTGAGAAAAAAAAAGTCAGAATTGTGAGATAAAATAGGTTGCCTTAATGTTATAGGTTTAAATAGTCCATTTCATGCTGTAACTGCAGGGCTAATACAATATGTTCCCTATGAACTGCATGTGAATATTACTGTATAGCCCCTTTCACACTGCACGTCGGACCCGCAATATTCCCGTAACATTGCCTGGTCGCCTTCTGTGTGAAAGCAACCACGTCCCGGAATTGATAACCGAATTGAACCCGGGTCGGGGACCTAGTAACATTGCGGTAATCGATCCAGAACGAGCGCTGTGTGAACAAAAGCCAGATCTAATTCCGTATCGAAGTGATGACGCGCGTTATCGCGCGACTCTTTTACCGGCAGTTTTGAAGGAAGATCAACATTCGCGACGAAAACATATGTGCAAACTGTGATGAAGCAGAGATCAGTTAGTTCCTCACTTTCTGCGCTGACACCGAGATCGTTTGCTTGCTTCAGTTAAAGTATAACGTGCCAAGCATTGTCGACTCGTACATTACACGTCACGCGCTGATGTCACGTGTCGTTACAAGATCTTCAAGGGTTGTGTGTGAAAGCACGCACATATACCGGGTCATCACTGGCAGTGTGAAAGTGCCACATCTAGCGACCAATTACAAGAACACTTTACCCCTGTATTTGCCGGAATGGCAGTGTGAAAGGGGCTTAAGTAGGACGATTGTTTTAATCAAATTCATTATCTTACAATTACAAATTCATTATCTTCAAATGGCATCTTTGACAACAGTATTCTATAAAAAATATTTGCATTCTGATTCTGACATTCAAACTATGGACAGTATAGAAATAACTACAAATCAAGCTGCAATACCAAACAAGACCCCACGGAGACACAAACAGACCACTATACCAGTCACCTTAACCTGACTTTTTATACACCGATCCATTCCAAATTATTAAACGGAGCACAAAAATAAAAAAAACCTAATTTGTCAAACATTCTGATCTGAAGGCAGCTTGTCATCAACAGTGACCAGTACTCTATCAGAGCTAGTGTTATTGCTCATATGTATATAAACACCACTGACTGCAGCCAACTCCTATAATAGCACACTTCTTCAGGGAGTGTCCATTATAAAACACTTGCCAGACACACGACCATAATCAACTATACCCCCATTACAACCATCATCCATCTGAACTTTACTGGTTTGCTTTATTCAGCCTGTGCAAAAGGCTCATGACACTGATTTATAATGCAGATGCACAAAAGCATGCTCTTCTCCATCACTGGGAGTTTTAATTCAGAATTAATGAGATCCTGACCTCAGGCATTCATAGGCTTGTTTTAAGACAAAAAAAGGTTTGCAGAAGGTGCAGAAAACAGCTGGTGCCATTTGAGCCCCCATGACATGTGGTATATTTTGTCAAAAATTGTCTAATACTGCAAATGTCCAGGTCTCATGGAGAGGAACTTACACAAAGCACTGATGCCAGAACTGGGTTATGTGAGAAAGTCAAACACCACAACTTTCAAATAAAGCAATTTTCTTTTTATTTAAGGGAAGGAGACAGAGATAGACTTTCTGAAATGTTAGAGCAAAAAGGGAAAAATCCT
This sequence comes from Carassius auratus, assembly GCF_003368295.1. Taxonomy (NCBI): domain Eukaryota; kingdom Metazoa; phylum Chordata; class Actinopteri; order Cypriniformes; family Cyprinidae; genus Carassius; species Carassius auratus. Next base: position 588,036 of record NC_039275.1, read on the forward strand.
TATGAACATAGCACTGAATTTCCCTGACCACATCACAGACCGCTTCCCTGACCAACTCCCTGTCCACTACCAGATCCCTGGCCATAGCCGCTTCCCTGACCGTAGCCACTTCCCTGACCAACTCCCTGTCCACTACCAGATCCCTGGCCGAAGCCACTTCCCTGACCAACTCCCTGTCCACTACCAGATCCCTGGCCATAGCCGCTTCCCTGACCGTAGCCGCTTCCCTGACCAACTCCCTGTCCACTACCAGATCCCTGGCCATAGCCACTTCCCTGACCGTAGCCGCTTCCCTGACCACTACCAGATCCCTGGCCGTAGCCGCTTCCCTGACCGTAGCCGCTTCCCTGACCACTACCAGATCCCTGGCCGTAGCCACTTCCCTGACCGTAGCCACTTCCCTGACCACTACCAGATCCCTGGCCGTAGCCGCTTCCCTGACCGTAGCCGCTTCCCTGACCACTACCAGATCCCTGGCCGAAGCCACTTCCCTGACCAACTCCCTGTCCACTACCAGATCCCTGGCCATAGCCGCTTCCCTGACCGTAGCCGCTTCCCTGACCAACTCCCTGTCCACTACCAGATCCCTGGCCATAGCCGCTTCCCTGACCGTAGCCGCTTCCCTGACCAACTCCCTGTCCACTACCAGATCCCTGGCCATAGCCGCTTCCCTGACCAAAACCAGTCCCCTGTCCGCTTCCCTGGCCGGCACCCTGGCCCTGTCCGCTTCCCTGGCCCTGTCCGGTGCCCTGTCCAGCACCCTGTCCGCTTCCCTTGCCCTGTCCTGCACCCTGTCCTGCACCCTGTCCGCTTCCCTGGCCCTGTCCAGCACCCTGTCCGCTTCCCTGGCCCTGTCCTGCACCCTGTCCGCTTCCCTGGCCCTGTCCGGCGCCCTGTCCGCTTCCCTGGCCCTGTCCTGCACCCTGGCCGCTTCCCTGGCCGGCACCCTGGCCCTGTCCGCTTCCCTGGCCCTGTCCGCTTCCCTGTCCTGCACCCTGTCCGCTTCCCTGGCCCTGTCCGGCGCCCTGTCCGCTTCCCTGGCCCTGTCCGGCGCCCTGTCCGCTTCCCTGGCCCTGTCCGGCGCCCTGTCCGCTTCCCTGGCCCTGTCCGGCGCCCTGTCCGCTTCCCTGGCCCTGTCCGGCGCCCTGTCCGCTTCCCTGGCCCTGTCCGCTTCCCTGGCCCTGTCCGGCACCCTGGCCCTGTCCGGCACCCTGGCCCTGTCCGGCGCCTTGTCCAGCACCCTGTCCGCTTCCCTGGCCCTGTCCTGCACCCGGTCCGCTTCCCTGGCCCTGTCCTGCACCCTGTCCGCTTCCCTGACCGGCGCCCTGTCCGGCACCCTGTCCGCTTCCCTGGCCCTGTCCTGCACCCTGTCCGCTTCCCTGACCGGCGCCCTGTCCGGCACCCTGTCCGCTTCCCTGACCGGCGCCCTGTCCGGCACCCTGTCCGCTTCCCTGGCCCTGTCCTGCACCCTGTCCGCTTCCCTGACCGGCGCCCTGTCCTGCACCCTGTCCGCTTCCCTGGCCCTGTCCTGCACCCTGTCCGCTTCCCTGACCGGCGCCCTGTCCGCTTCCCTGGCCCTGTCCGGCGCCCTGGCCCTGTCCTGCACCCTGTCCGCTTCCCTGGCCGGCACCCTGGCCCTGTCCGCTTCCCTGGCCCTGTCCGGCGCCTTGTCCAGCACCCTGTCCGCTTCCCTGGCCCTGTCCTGCACCCTGTCCGCTTCCCTGGCCCTGTCCTGCACCCTGTCCTGCACCCTGTCCTGCACCCTGTCCGCTTCCCTGGCCGGCACCCTGGCCCTGTCCGCTTCCCTGGCCCTGTCCGGCGCCCTGTCCTGCACCCTGTCCGCTTCCCTGGCCCTGTCCGGCGCCCTGTCCTGCGCCCTGTCCGCTTCCCTGACCGGCGCCCTGTCCGGCGCCCTGTCCGCTTCCCTGACCGGCGCCCTGTCCGGCGCCCTGTCCGCTTCCCTGACCGGCACCCTGTCCGCTTCCCTGGCCCTGTCCGGCGCCCTGTCCTGCACCCTGTCCGCTTCCCTGGCCGGCACCCTGGCCGGCACCCTGGCCGGCACCCTGGCCGGCACCCTGTCCTGCACCCTGTCCGCTTCCCTGGCCCTGTCCGGCACCCTGTCCGCTTCCCTGACCGGCGCCCTGTCCGGCACCCTGTCCGCTGCCCTGGCCGCTTCCCTTGCCCTGTCCGGCGCCCTGGCCCGTGTTCTGACAGCTTCCCTGGCCCTGTCGGCTTGGTTCACTGCATCCATGGCCACTGGTGGTTGGGCAACACTTCTGTGTGGCAGGACACTGACCATCATGGACACAGTTTTTAGCAGACAGTGGAATGTTCTTTGGGTCAGGACATTGACCGGGTTTCACTGCATGGACAAAGACAGTCAGCTTTAGTTCATGAGCATGGACTGTATGCCATGTCAATATACAGCAAAAGACTTATGCCACAGAGTGAATTTTATTCCAAGAATTATTCCAGTGTATTTTGTAAAGCCATCCAGGGTTTTAAACCATCCTAAAAAGGAGAAATTCAAACCTAAATCTAGACAAGAGTAACAGAAGGCAAAAATGTAACTTTCTAATCAAAAAAAAAAAAAAAAAACCCACACATGCATTAGATTTTTATTTATTTTTTTGGAGGACCCCTAGCATCGATTATAAACGGTAACTCACTTGAACCAGGCTGACTGGAAACAGGATCACATTGAAATCGAGAGCAGCCAGGTCTTTCAGAGCAGTATTGTCTTCCAGAGCAGGGTCTATCAGAAGAACATCCTCGATGGGATAGCAAGTCTTTCAGCCTCAGACCGCCAATACCTTAATACAACATTACATATTTATCTGCTTCAAATCAAGCATTTCAAAAGATCTACTACCCATTCCTTATCCTACACACAAGAAGGGTCACTTATTTTTTGGGTTTCTTCAGGCTGCGTAATGAAGTCAACAGATCACTCACCTAGAGTAGCATCTGTTATGTTCAAGTTTCCAAACAGACACAATAAAACCGCACCAAACGAGCAATACATTCGAGCGGTCATCCTCCCAGCCTACAATCTCACAATGGCCTCTGCTGGAAAATTGAATTGCTGAATTGGCGTGTCAGAAGAAGCAGATAGCTAAATACAGCCAAAGGGCATAAAACTAAAACAAATAAATGTGTTGTTGTTGTAACAGCCACTTCTGTAAATGGGGTTTTAAAGATCCAAGGAGATAAGGTCAACTCCAACCCTGATCAAACTCACCTGCCAGTAGCTTTCTAGTAACTGAATGGAAGGCCTTGATTAGCTTGTTCAGGTGTGTTTGATTGCGGTTGTATGAGGTGAGCTGCATTCAAACCATTCACGTTTTTGGTGTCTCTCTTATCTGATGCACACATTTGATGTCTTGGAGTTTTCACCAATGAGTTGATGAGTTAAATCAGGTGCATTTGAATAGAGAGACATCTAAAATGTGCAGTGTTGGAGGTTCTCCGGGACCAGAATTGGGAACCACTGGTATATAGCATGGAAAGAGCCCTCCCTTTAAATGTATTAAAAAAGGTCACTCTTTCATCACAACCTCACAAAGTTAACCAATGTGTCTACACAATGTGTTTTTACTCACTTAAAATGTCTACACATTGAAAGTTCTTTTTAATTCATTTTTTATGAAGTTATGAGCATGATTTAACTCAGGTTTCCAACCTAAATACAATGCTTTGTAGAAGTAAACAAACATGTCTGTGATTGGCTACTTTGCTGCCCTCTGTGAAAATGCTTCATAAAATCATATGACGCTTTCCAAAACAGAAGGGCAGATACACTGGATTAATTTCCAAATAGATTTCGTCATGCTATTATTACTAAGAAAACAGATCCTAGACCAGGAGTTATGGGCAGCTAAAAACAATCAGTTAGACTATTTTACACTATGAGTTAGACCAGTGGTCACCAACCTTTTCAAGCCCAAGATTACATCCAAAGTCCAAATGTAATCCGATCTACCACTTGCAAAAAATTATGAAAAAACAAGGCCACAATGTAAGTTCTACTTTGAGATTCTTTGTTGCCTGTTAGCACTAGCAAAATATTTAACTACACAAACTATCAACTATAATTGAACATTTTCAACAGTAAAATAACATTAAGTATTTCCACAGGCTTATTATTCATATATAAATTCAATAATCAGTCCATTACAGGCCTAAGCCAATAATGTACTGTTGCACATTCCCTTTTAAAACATATTTCATACACTTTAAAATGGAAATACTCAGGTTAGTGCAACTAACATACACAATATTATGACTCTTTAGTCCGGATGACATCGCGTCGCATTTTTCCAAAAAGAACTTCAAATTTTGATTCGTCTGACCACAGAACAGTTTTCCACTTGCCACAGTCCATTTTAAATGAGCCTTGGCCCAGAGAAAACAACTGCGCTTTTGGATCATGTTTAGATATTGCTTCTTTTTTGACCTATAGAGTTTTAGCTGGCAACGGTGAATGGCACGGTGGATTGTGTTCACCGACAATGTTTTCTGGAAGTATTCCTGAGCCCATGTTGTGATCTCCATTACAGTAGCGTTCCTGTATGTGATGCAGTGCTGTGTAAGGGCCCGAAGATCACGGGCATCCAGTCTGGTTTTCCGGCCTTGACCCTTACGCACAGAGATTGTTTCAGATTCTCTGAATCTTTGGATGATATTATGCACTCTAGATGATGATAACTTCAAATTCTTTGCAATTTTCTCTGAGAAACTCCTTTCTGATATTGCTCCACTATATTTCTCTGCAGCATTGGGGGAATTGGTGATCCTCTGCCTTTCTAGTGTCATATTAATGAATTTACGGCATTGCCTCTATGATTCTTTTAAGTGTATGCAACGGATTATCAGAGAGAGCACACCTGAGCTGTGTCCAAATTCAGGGTCTACATCCTTCAGAGGACGCATTTGAAGGATGTTACGTCACAGCGCCGCGACGAAGGCTGTCCAAATTCGTAGGATCCTTCAAATGCGGCCCACAAATGCGTCCTCCTTTTCCCCGAATTGGAAGGATGGGTGTGGTGGATCCTTTCACGTCCTACCTATCCCATGATTCTTTTCGGCAGGACGAAGCGAGCTGTAGCGGAGTGGGGAGGAGTATTATTTTCGATGTTTTTTAAAAACTGGCTTTTCAAAAATATATATTTTCAGTGGTTTTCTAGTTATTCAAATTATTAAACAGAGCGCAAAAATAAAAAACCCTAATTTGTCGAACATGCTGATCTGAAGGCAGCTTGTCATCAACAGTGACCAGTACTCTGTCAGAGCTAGTGTTATTGCTCATATGTATATAAACACCACTGACTGCAGCCAACTCCTATAATAGCACACTTCTTCAGGGAGTGTCCATTATAAAACACTTGCCAGACACACGACCATAATCAACTATACCCCCATTACAACCATCATCCATCTGAACTTTACTGGTTTGCTTTATTCAGCCTGTGCAAAAGGCTCATGACACTGATTTATAATGCAGATGCACAAAAGCATGCTCTTCTCCATCACTGGGAGTTTTAATTCAGAATTAATGAGATCCTGACCTCAGGCATTCATAGGCTTGTTTTAAGACAAAAAAAAAAAAAAAAAAAAGTTTGCAGAAGGTGCAGAAAACAGCTGGTGCCATTTGAGCCCCCATGACATGTGGTATATTTGGTCTCAAAAATTGTCTAATACTGCAAATATCCAGGTCTCATGGAGAGGAACTTACACAAAGCACTGACGCCAGAACTGGGTTATGTGAGAAAGTCAAACACCACAACTTTCAAATAAAGCAATTTTCTTTTTATTTAAGGGAAGGAGGCAGAGATGGTCTTTCTGAAATGTTAGAGCAAAAAGGGAAAAATCCTTATGAACATAGCACTGAATTTCCCTGACCACATCACAGACCGCTTCCCTGACCAACTCCCTGTCCACTACCAGATCCCTGGCCATAGCCGCTTCCCTGACCAACTCCCTGTCCACTACCAGATCCCTGGCCGAAGCCACTTCCCTGACCAACTCCCTGTCCACTACCAGATCCCTGGCCGAAGCCACTTCCCTGACCAACTCCCTGTCCACTACCAGATCCCTGGCCATAGCCGCTTCCCTGACCAACTCCCTGTCCACTACCAGATCCCTGGCCGTAGCCACTTCCCTGACCGTAGCCGCTTCCCTGTCCACTACCAGATCCCTGGCCGTAGCCACTTCCCTGACCGTAGCCGCTTCCCTGACCACTACCAGATCCCTGGCCGTAGCCGCTTCCCTGACCGTAGCCGCTTCCCTGACCACTACCAGATCCCTGGCCGTAGCCACTTCCCTGACCGTAGCCGCTTCCCTGACCACTACCAGATCCCTGGCCGTAGCCGCTTCCCTGACCGTAGCCGCTTCCCTGACCACTACCAGATCCCTGGCCGAAGCCACTTCCCTGACCAACTCCCTGTCCACTACCAGATCCCTGGCCATAGCCGCTTCCCTGACCGTAGCCGCTTCCCTGACCAACTCCCTGTCCACTACCAGATCCCTGGCCATAGCCGCTTCCCTGGCCGTAGCCGCTTCCTTGGCCAACTCCCTGTCCACTACCAGATCCCTGGCCATAGCCGCTTCCCTGACCAAAACCAGTCCCCTGTCCGCTTCCCTGGCCGGCACCCTGGCCCTGTCCGCTTCCCTGGCCCTGTCCTGCACCCTGTCCTGCACCCTGTCCGCTTCCCTGGCCCTGTCCTGCACCCTGTCCTGCACCCTGTCCGCTTCCCTGGCCCTGTCCTGCACCCTGTCCGCTTCCCTGGCCCTGTCCGGCGCCCTGTCCGCTTCCCTGGCCCTGTCCTGCACCCTGGCCGCTTCCCAGGCCGGCACCCTGGCCCTGTCCGCTTCCCTGGCCCTGTCCGGCGCCCTGTCCAGCACCCTGTCCGCTTCCCTGGCCCTGTCCTGCACCCTGTCCGCTTCCCTGGCCCCGTCCTGCACCCTGTCCGCTTCCCTGGCCCCGTCCTGCACCCTGTCCGCTTCCCTGGCCCTGTCCTGCACCCTGGCCCTGTCCGCTTCCCTGGCCCTGTCCGGCGCCTTGTCCAGCACCCTGTCCGCTTCCCTGGCCCTGTCCTGCACCCTGTCCGCTTCCCTGGCCCTGTCCTGCACCCTGGCCCTGTCCGCTTCCCTGGCCCTGTCCGGCGCCCTGTCCAGCACCCTGTCCGCTTCCCTGGCCCTGTCCTGCACCCTGTCCAGCACCCTGTCCGCTTCCCTGGCCCTGTCCTGCACCCTGTCCAGCACCCTGTCCGCTTCCCTGGCCCTGTCCTGCACCCTGTCCGCTTCCCTGTCCCTGTCCTGCACCCTGTCCGCTTCCCTGGCCCTGTCCTGCACCCTGTCCGCTTCCCAGGCCGGCACCCTGGCCCTGTCCGCTTCCCTGGCCCTGTCCGGCGCCTTGTCCAGCACCCTGTCCGCTTCCCTGGCCCTGTCCTGCACCCTGTCCGCTTCCCTGGCCCTGTCCGGCACCCTGTCCGCTTCCCTGGCCCTGTCCGGCGCCCTGGCCGCTTCCCTGGCCCTGTCCGGCGCCCTGGCCGCTTCCCTGGCCCTGTCCGGCGCCCTGGCCGCTTCCCTGGCCCTGTCCGGCGCCCTGGCCGCTTCCCTGGCCCTGTCCGGCGCCCTGGCCGCTTCCCTGGCCCTGTCCGGCGCCCTGGCCGCTTCCCTGGCCCTGTCCGGCGCCCTGGCCCTGTCCGCTTCCCTGGCCCTGTCCGGCGCCCTGGCCGCTTCCCTGGCCCTGTCCGGCGCCCTGGCCGCTTCCCTGGCCCTGTCCTGCACCCTGGCCGCTTCCCTGGCCGGCACCCTGGCCCTGTCCGCTTCCCTGGCCCTGTCCGCTTCCCTGGCCCTGTCCGGCGCCCTGTCCAGCACCCTGTCCGCTTCCCTGGCCCTGTCCGCTTCCCTGGCCCTGTCCGCTTCCCTGGCCCTGTCCGCTTCCCTGGCCCTGTCCGCTTCCCTGGCCCTGTCCGCTTCCCTGGCCCTGTCCGGCGCCTTGTCCAGCACCCTGTCCGCTTCCCTGGCCCTGTCCGGCACCCTGTCCGCTTCCCTGACCGGCGCCCTGTCCGGCACCCTGTCCTCTTCCCTGGCCCTGTCCGGCACCCTGTCCGCTTCCCTGACCGGCGCCCTGTCCGGCACCCTGTCCTCTTCCCTGGCCCTGTCCTGCACCCTGTCCGCTTCCCTGACCGGCGCCCTGTCCGGCACCCTGTCCGCTTCCCTGTCCGGCGCCCTGTCCGCTTCCCTGTCCGGCGCCCTGTCCGGCACCCTGTCCGCTTCCCTGACCGGCGCCCTGTCCGGCACCCTGTCCGCTTCCCTGACCGGCGCCCTGTCCGGCACCCTGTCCGCTTCCCTGACCGGCGCCCTGTCCGGCACCCTGTCCGCTGCCCTGGCCGCTTCCCTTGCCCTGTCCGGCGCCCTGGCCCGTGTTCTGACAGCTTCCCTGGCCCTGTCGGCTTGGTTCACTGCATCCATGGCCACTGGTGGTTGGGCAACACTTCTGTGTGGCAGGACACTGACCATCATGGACACAGTTTTTAGCAGACAGTGGAATGTTCTTTGGGTCAGGACATTGACCGGGTTTCACTGCATGGACAAAGACAGTCAGCTTTAGTTCATGAGCATGGACTGTATGCCATGTCAATATACAGCAAAAGACTTATGCCACAGAGTGAATTTTATTCCAAGAATTATTCCAGTGTATTTTGTAAAGCCATCCAGGGTTTTAAACCATCCTAAAAAGGAGAAATTCAAACCTAAATCTAGACAAGAGTAACAGAAGGCAAAAATGTAACTTTCTAATCAAAAAAAAAAAAAAAAACCCACACATGCATTAGATTTTTATTTATTTTTTTGGAGGACCCCTAGCATCGATTATAAACGGTAACTCACTTGAACCAGGCTGACTGGAAACAGGATCACATTGAAATCGAGAGCAGCCAGGTCTTTCAGAGCAGTATTGTCTTCCAGAGCAGGGTCTATCAGAAGAACATCCTCGATGGGATAGCAAGTCTTTCAGCCTCAGACCGCCAATACCTTAATACAACATTACATATTTATCTGCTTCAAATCAAGCATTTCAAAAGATCTACTACCCATTCCTTATCCTACACACAAAGATGAAGGGTCACTTATTTTTTGGGTTTCTTCAGGCTGCGTAATGAAGTCAACAGATCACTCACCTAGAGTAGCATCTGTTATGTTCAAGTTTCCAAACAGACACAATACAACCGCACCAAACGAGCAATACATTCGAGCGGTCATCCTCCCAGCCTACAATCTCACAATGGCCTCTGCTGGAAAATTGAATTGCTGAATTGGCGTGTCAGAAGAAGCAGATAGCTAAATACAGCCAAAGCGCATAAAACTAAAACAAATAAATGTGTTGTTGTTGTAACAGCCACTTCTGTAAATGGGGTTTTAAAGATCCAAGGAGATAAGGTCAACTCCAACCCTGATCAAACTCACCTGCCAGTAGCTTTCTAGTAACTAAATGGAAGGCCTTGATTAGCTTGTTCAGGTGTGTTTGATTGCGGTTGTATGAGGTGAGCTGCATTCAAACCATTCACGTTTTTGGTGTCTCTCTTATCTGATGCACACATTTGAGGTCTTGGAGTTTTCACCAATGAGTTGATGAGTTAAATCAGGTGCATTTGAATAGGGAGACATCTAAAATGTGCAGTGTTGGAGGTTCTCCGGGACCAGAATTGGGAACCACTGGTATATAGCATGGAAAGAGCGCTCCCTTTAAATGTATTAAAAAAGGTCACTCTTTCATCACAACCTCACAAAGTTAACCAATGTGTCTACACAATGTGTTTTTACTCACTTAAAATGTCTACACAATGAAAGTTTTTTTTTAATTCATTTTTTATGAAGTTATGAGCATGATTTAACTCAGGTTTCCAACCTAAATACAATGCTTTGTAGAAGTAAACAAACATGTCTGTGATTGGCTACTTTGCTGCCCTCTGTGAAAATGCTTCATAAAATCATATGACGCTTTCCAAAACAGAAGGGCAGATACACTGGATTAATTTCCAAATAGATTTCGTCATGCTATTATTACTAAGAAAACAGATCCTAGACCAGGAGTTATGGGCAGCTAAAAACAATCAGTTAGACTATTTTACACTATGAGTTAGACCAGTGGTCACCAACCTTTTCAAGCCCAAGATTACATCCAAAGTCCAAATGTAATCCGATCTACCACTTGCAAAAAATTATGAAAAAACAAGGCCACAATGTAAGTTCTACTTTGAGATTCTTTGTTGCCTGTTAGCACTAGCAAAATATTTAACTACACAAACTATCAACTATAATTCAACATTTTCAACAGTAAAATAACATTAAGTATTTCCACAGGCTTATTATTCATATATAAATTCAATAATCAGTCAATTACAGGCCTAAGCCAATAATGTACTGTTGCACATTCCCTTTTAAAACATATTTCAAACACTTCAAAATGGAAATACTCAGGTTAGTGCAACTAACATACACAATATTATGACTCTTTAGTCCGGATGACATCGCGTCGCATTTTTCCAAAAAGAACTTCAAATTTTGATTCGTCTGACCACAGAACAGCTTTCCACTTCGCCACAGTCCATTTTAAATGAGCCTTGGCCCAGAGAAAACACCTGCGCTTTTGGATCATGTTTAGATATTGCTTCTTTTTTGACCTATAGAGTTTTAGCTGGCAACGGTGAATGGCACGGTGGATTGTGTTCACCGACAATGTTTTCTGGAAGTATTCCTGAGCCCATGTTGTGATCTCCATTACAGTAGCGTTCCTGTATGTGATGCAGTGCTGTGTAAGGGCCCGAAGATCACGGGCATCCAGTCTGGTTTTCCGGCCTTGACCCTTATGCACAGAGATTGTTTCAGATTCTCTGAATCTTTGGATGATATTATGCACTCTAGATGATGATAACTTCAAATTCTTTGCAATTTTTCTCTGAGAAACTCCTTTCTGATATTGCTCCACTATATTTCTCTGCAGCATTGGGGGAATTGGTGATCCTCTGCCTTTCTAGTGTCATATTAATGAATTTACGGCATTGCCTCTAAGATTCTTTTAAGTGGATGCAACGGATTATCAGAGAGAGCACACCTGAGCTGTGTCCAAATTCAGGGTCTACATCCTTCGGAGGACGCATTTGAAGGATGTTACGTCACAGCGCCGCGACGAAGGCTGTCCAAATTCGTAGGATCCTTCAAATGCGGCCCACAAATGCGTCCTCCTTTTCCCCGAATTGGAAGGATGGGTGTGGTGGATCCTTTCACGTCCTACCTATCCCATGATTCTTTTCGGCAGGACGAAGCGAGCTGTAGCGGAGTGGGGGAGGAGTATTATTTTCGATGTTTTTTTAAAAACTGGCTTTTCAAAAATATATATTTTCAGTGGTTTTCTAGTTAGGCATTTTGTTTTAGCGTTAAGCTTTTTTTTTTTTTTTTTTACATTTGTACGTGTATATGTAAAAAAAAAAAAAGTTTACTTTCGTAAATTAGCTTCTTCCTTACTGCCTGTGTGAATATCCCCTTACACACAGCTTATTTGTTAGTGATTGAAGCTGTTTTTAACGCTTCTAAGGACGAAAGAGCAGACAGAAGTGTTTATAAAGCTCTGGGGAGAGTACGATGAGCTCTTCACCCGCGTCTTGCTTGGCGCTGTCACGGTTGCTAGGCGACGGAATATGAGCAACGGTTAAGGGAGGGAACTGAAAGAAGGGTAGGCTGTCCAAATTCACAAACACCGACTTCCGGTTTTTGCGTTCGTCGGAGGACCCATCCTCCTTCAACCGGGTAGGAAGGATCCTAAGGAGGATGCAGACCCTGAATTTGGACACAGCCCATGTCTGTCTCATTGTTTTAACTAACAGGAAGTGACTAAACAGGAAGTGACTTCATCACAAGAAACAAAAGATATAATTTTTACAAATGAGTTAGACAAAGAAAAGTAAATATGAACTTCACATTTTCACTTTAAAATATTTACCAAAAATAATTAAAGCTGATATTTGAAACTTACATTTCTTAAAGGGCAACACAAAGCCTTTTTTTTTGAAGTAGCAGCCCAGACAGCAAGCAATTTCGGCCCAGAACCGGCCCACACGCAGGCCAAATGTGGAACAGATCTGGGCCAAAATTGCTTGCTGTATGGCGGTCTATATGGTAGCCATGGAAAAAAAATTTAAAAAGGTAATTTTCCTAGATTATATTTCACATTTCTGATAAAATCAACTCATCATTCTCTCTTTTCCCCTCGACTCAGAATCTTGAATTTATATCCAACACTTGGCTTTTTACCCCTCTGAGAATTGACACAATTGCAATCGTTGAGTTAAATTGAGTTGTGCAAAACAAGAGATATAAACTTGCATTTGTGAGAAAAAAAAGTGTCAGAATTGTGAGATAAAATAGGTTGCCTTAATGTTATAGGTTTAAATAGTAGTCCATTTCATGCTGTAACTGCAGGGCTAATACAATATGTCCCCTATGAACTGCATGTGAATATTACAGTATGTAGGACGATTGTTTAAATCAAATTCATTAGCTTCTAATGGCATCTTTGACAACAGTATTCTATTAAAAAAATATTTGCATTCTGATTCTGACATTCAAACTATGGACAGTATAGAAATAACTACAAATCAAGCTGCAATACCAAACAAGACCACACAGAGACGCAAACAGACCACTATACCAGTCACCTTAACCTGACTTTTTATACACCGAGCCATTGCAAATTATTAAACAGAGCGCAAAAATAAAAAACCCTAATTTGTCGAACATGCTGATCTGAAGGCAGCTTGTCATCAACAGTGACCAGTACTCTGTCAGAGCTAGTGTTATTGCTCATATGTATATAAACACCACTGACTGCAGCCAACTCCTATCATAGCACACTTCTTCAGGGAGTGTCCATTATAAAACACTTGCCAGACACACGACCATAATCAACTATACCCCCATTACAACCATCATCCATCTGAACTTTACTGGTTTGCTTTATTCAGCCTGTGCAAAAGGCTCATGACACTGATTTATAATGCAGATGCACAAAAGCATGCTCTTCTCCATCACTGGGAGTTTTAATTCAGAATTAATGAGATCCTGACCTCAGGCATTCATAGGCTTGTTTTAAGACCAAAAAAAAAAAAAAAAAAAAAAAAAAAAAAGCTGTTTGCAGAAGGTGCAGAAAACAGCTGGTGCCATTTGAGCCCCAATGATATGTGGTATATTTTGGGTCAAAAATTGTCTAATACTGCAAATATCCAGGTCTCATGGAGAGGAACTTACACAAAGCACTGATGCCAGAACTGGGTTATGTGAGAAAGTCAAACACCACAACTTTCAAATAAAGCAATTTTCTTTTTATTTAAGGGAAGGAGGCAGAGATGGTCTTTCTGAAATGTTAGAGCAAAAAGGGAAAAATCCTTATGAACATAACACTGAATTTCCCTGACCACATCACAGACCGCTTCCCTGACCAACTCCCTGTCCACTACCAGATCCCTGGCCGAAGCCACTTCCCTGACCAACTCCCTGTCCACTACCAGATCCCTGGCCATAGCCGCTTCCCTGACCAACTCCCTGTCCACTACCAGATCCCTGGCCGAAGCCACTTCCCTGACCAACTCCCTGTCCACTACCAGATCCCTGGCCGTAGCCACTTCCCTGACCGTAGCCGCTTCCCTGACCACTACCAGATCCCTGGCCATAGCCGCTTCCCTGACCGTAGCCGCTTCCCTGACCAACTCCCTGTCCACTACCAGATCCCTGGCCGAAGCCACTTCCCTGACCAACTCCCTGTCCACTACCAGATCCCTGGCCGTAGCCACTTCCCTGACCGTAGCCGCTTCCCTGACCACTACCAGATCCCTGGCCGTAGCCACTTCCCTGACCGTAGCCGCTTCCCTGACCACTACCAGATCCCTGGCCATAGCCGCTTCCCTGACCGTAGCCGCTTCCCTGACCACTACCAGATCCCTGGCCGTAGCCACTTCCCTGACCGTAGCCGCTTCCCTGACCACTACCAGATCCCTGGCCATAGCCGCTTCCCTGACCGTAGCCGCTTCCCTGACCACTACCAGATCCCTGGCCGAAGCCACTTCCCTGACCAACTCCCTGTCCACTACCAGATCCCTGGCCATAGCCGCTTCCCTGACCGTAGCCGCTTCCCTGACCAACTCCCTGTCCACTACCAGATCCCTGGCCATAGCCGCTTCCCTGGCCGTAGCCGCTTCCTTGGCCAACTCCCTGTCCACTACCAGATCCCTGGCCATAGCCGCTTCCCTGACCAAAACCAGTCCCCTGTCCTGCACCCTGTCCGCTTCCCTGGCCCTGTCCTGCACCCTGTCCGCTTCCCTGACCAGCACCCTGTCCGCTTCCCTGGCCCTGTCCGGCGCCCTGTCCGCTTCCCTGGGCCCTGTCCGGCGCCCTGTCCGCTTCCCTGGCCGGCACCCTGGCCCTGTCCGCTTCCCTGGCCCTGTCCGGCGCCTTGTCCAGCACCCTGTCCGCTTCCCTGGCCCTGTCCTGCACCCTGTCCGCTTCCCTGACCAGCACCCTGTCCGCTTCCCTGGCCCTGTCCGGCGCCCTGTCCGCTTCCCTGGCCCTGTCCTGCACCCTGTCCGCTTCCCTGGCCGGCACCCTGGCCCTGTCCGCTTCCCTGGCCCTGTCCGGCGCCTTGTCCAGCACCCTGTCCGCTTCCCTGGCCCTGTCCTGCACCCTGTCCGCTTCCCTGGCCCTGTCCTGCACCCTGTCCTGCACCCTGTCCTGCACCCTGGCCCTGTCCGCTTCCCTGGCCCTGTCCTGCACCCTGTCCGCTTCCCTGGCCCTGTCCGCTTCCCTGGCCCTGTCCGGCGCCTTGTCCAGCACCCTGTCCGGTTCCCTGGCCCTGTCCTGCGCCCTGTCCGCTTCCCTGGCCGGCACCCTGGCCGGCACCCTGTCCGCTTCCCTGGCCGGCACCCTGTCCTGCACCCTGTCCGCTTCCCTGGCCCTGTCCGGCACCCTGTCCGCTTCCCTGACCGGCGCCCTGTCCGGCACCCTGTCCGCTGCCCTGGCCGCTTCCCTTGCCCTGTCCGGCGCCCTGGCCCGTGTTCTGACAGCTTCCCTGGCCCTGTCGGCTTGGTTCACTGCATCCATGGCCACTGGTGGTTGGGCAACACTTCTGTGTGGCAGGACACTGACCATCATGGACACAGTTTTTAGCAGACAGTGGAATGTTCTTTGGGTCAGGACATTGACCGGGTTTCACTGCATGGACAAAGACAGTCAGCTTTAGTTCATGAGCATGGACTGTATGCCATGTCAATATACAGCAAAAGACTTATGCCACAGAGTGAATTTTATTCCAAGAATTATTCCAGTGTATTTTGTAAAGCCATCCAGGGTTTTAAACCATCCTAAAAAGGAGAAATTCAAACCTAAATCTAGACAAGAGTAACAGAAGGCAAAAATGTAACTTTCTAATCAAAAAAAAAAAAAAAAAAAACCCACACATGCATTAGATTTTTATTTATTTTTTTGGAGGACCCCTAGCATCGATTATAAACGGTAACTCACTTGAACCAGGCTGACTGGAAACAGGATCACATTGAAATCGAGAGCAGCCAGGTCTTTCAGAGCAGTATTGTCTTCCAGAGCAGGGTCTATCAGAAGAACATCCTCGATGGGATAGCAAGTCTTTCAGCCTCAGACCGCCAATACCTTAATACAACATTACATATTTATCTGCTTCAAATCAAGCATTTCAAAAGATCTACTACCCATTCCTTATCCTACACACAAAGATGAAGGGTCACTTATTTTTTGGGTTTCTTCAGGCTGCGTAATGAAGTCAACAGATCACTCACCTAGAGTAGCATCTGTTATGTTCAAGTTTCCAAACAGACACAATAAAACCGCACCAAACGAGCAATACATTCGAGCGGTCATCCTCCCAGCCTACAATCTCACAATGGCCTCTGCTGGAAAATTGAATTGCTGAATTGGCGTGTCAGAAGAAGCAGATAGCTAAATACAGCCAAAGCGCATAAAACTAAAACAAATAAATGTGTTGTTGTTGTAACAGCCACTTCTGTAAATGGGGTTTTAAAGATCCAAGGAGATAAGGTCAACTCCAACCCTGATCAAACTCACCTGCCAGTAGCTTTCTAGTAACTAAATGGAAGGCCTTGATTAGCTTGTTCAGGTGTGTTTGATTGCGGTTGTATGAGGTGAGCTGCATTCAAACCATTCACGTTTTTGGTGTCTCTCTTATCTGATGCACACATTTGATGTCTTGGAGTTTTCACCAATGAGTTGATGAGTTAAATCAGGTGCATTTGAATAGGGAGACATCTAAAATGTGCAGTGTTGGAGGTTCTCCGGGACCAGAATTGGGAACCACTGGTATATAGCATGGAAAGAGCGCTCCCTTTAAATGTATTAAAAAAGGTCACTCTTTCATCACAACCTCACAAAGTTAACCAATGTGTCTACACAATGTGTTTTTACTCACTTAAAATGTCTACACAATGAAATTTTTTTTTAATTCATTTTTTATGAAGTTATGAGCATGATTTAACTCAGGTTTCCAACCTAAATACAATGCTTTGTAGAAGTAAACAAACATGTCTGTGATTGGCTACTTTGCTGCCCTCTGTGAAAATGCTTCATAAAATCATATGACGCTTTCCAAAACAGAAGGGCAGATACACTGGATTAATTTCCAAATAGATTTCGTCATGCTATTATTACTAAGAAAACAGATCCTAGACCAGGAGTTATGGGCAGCTAAAAACAATCAGTTAGACTATTTTACACTATGAGTTAGACCAGTGGTCACCAACCTTTTCAAGCCCAAGATTACATCCAAAGTCCAAATGTAATCCGATCTACCACTTGCAAAAAATTATGAAAAAACAAGGCCACAATGTAAGTTCTACTTTGAGATTCTTTGTTGCCTGTTAGCACTAGCAAAATATTTAACTACACAAACTATCAACTATAATTGAACATTTTCAACAGTAAAATAACATTAAGTATTTCCACAGGCTTATTATTCATATATAAATTCAATAATCAGTCAATTACAGGCCTAAGCCAATAATGTACTGTTGCACATTCCCTTTTAAAACATATTTCATACACTTCAAAATGGAAATACTCAGGTTAGTGCAACTAACATACACAATATTATGACTCTTTAGTCCGGATGACATCGCGTCGCATTTTTCCAAAAAGAACTTCAAATTTTGATTCGTCTGACCACAGAACAGTTTTCCACTTCGCCACAGTCCATTTTAAATGAGCCTTGGCCCAGAGAAAACAACTGCGCTTTTGGATCATGTTTAGATATTGCTTCTTTTTTGACCTATAGAGTTTTAGCTGGCAACGGTGAATGGCACGGTGGATTGTGTTCACCGACAATGTTTTCTGGAAGTATTCCTGAGCCCATGTTGTGATCTCCATTACAGTAGCGTTCCTGTATGTGATGCAGTGCTGTGTAAGGGCCCGAAGATCACGGGCATCCAGTCTGGTTTTCCGGCCTTGACCCTTACGCACAGAGATTGTTTCAGATTCTCTGAATCTTTGGATGATATTATGCACTCTAGATGATGATAACATCAAACATCGTATAGATTTTAAAATATTGCTTATTACTTATAAAGCCCTGAATGGTTTAGCACCTCAGTATTTGAATGAGCTCCTTTTACATTATACTCCTCTACGTCCGCTACGTTCTCAAAACTCAGGCAATTTGATAATACCTAGAATATCAAAATCAACTGCGGGCGGCAGATCCTTTTCCTATTTGGCGCCTAAACTCTGGAATAACCTACCTAACATTGTTCGGGAGGCAGACACACTCTTGCAGTTTAAATCTAGATTAAAGACCCATCTCTTTAACCTGGCATACACATAACATACTAATATGCTTTTAATATCCAAATCCGTTAAAGGATTTTTAGGCTGCATTAATTAGGTAAACTGGAACCGGAACACTTCACATAACACCGTACTTTCTACATCATTAGAAGAATGGCATCTACGCTAATATTTGTCTGTTTCTCTCTTATTCCGAGGTCACCGTGGCCACCAGATCCAGTCTGTGTCCAGATCAGAGGGTCACTGCAGTCACCCAGATCCAGTACGTATCCAGACCAGATGGTGGATCAGCACCTAGAAAGGACCTCTACTGCCCTGAAAGACAGCGGAGACCAGGACAACTAGAGCCCAGATACAGATCCCCTGTAAAGACCTTGTCTCAGAGGAGCACCAGGACAAGACCACAGGAAACAAATGATTATTCTGCACAATCTGACTTTGCTGCAGTCTGGAATTGAACTACTGGTTTCGTCTGGTCAGAGGAGAACTGGCCCCCCAACTGAGCCTGGTTTCTCCCAAGGTTTTTTTCTCCATTCTGTCACCGATGGAGTTTCGGTTCCTTGCCGCTGTCGCCTCTGGCTTGCTTAGTTGGGGTCACTTCATCTACAGCGATATCGTTGACTTGATTGCAAATAAATGCACAGACACTATTTCAACTGAACAGAGATGACATCAATGAATTCAATGATGAACTGCCTTTAACTATCATTTTGCATTATTGAGACACTGTTTTCCAAATGAATGTTGTTCAGTGCTTTGGCGCAATGTATTTTGTTTAAAGCACTATATAAATAAAGGTGATTGATTGATTGATGATAACTTCAAATTCTTTGCAATTGTTCTCTGAGAAACTCCTTTCTGATATTGCTCCACTATATTTCTCTGCAGCATTGGGGGAATTGGAGATCCTCTGCCTTTCTAGTGTCATATTAATGAATTTACGGCATTGCCTCTATGATTCTTTTAAGTGGATGCAACGGATTATCAGAGAGAGCACACCATGTCTGTCTCATTGTTTTAACTAACAGGAAGTGACTAAACAGGAAGTGACTTCATCACAAGAAACAAAAGATATAATTTTTACAAATGAGTTAGACAAAGAAAAAGTAAATATGAACTTCACATTTTCACTTTAAAATATTTACCAAAAATAATTAAAGCTGATATTTGAAACTTACATTTCTTAAAGGGCAACACAAAGCCTTTTTTTTTTGAAGTAGCAGCCCAGACAGCAAGCAATTTCGGCCCAGAACCGGCCCACACGCGGGCCAAATGTGGACCAGATCTGGGCCAAAATTGCTTGCTGTATGGCGGTCTATATGGTAGCCATGGAAAAAAAATTTAAAAAGGTAATTTTCCTAGATTATATTTCACATTTCTGATAAAATCAACTCATCATTCTCTCTTTTCCCCTCGACTCAGAATCATGAATTTATATCCAACACTTGGCTTTTTACCCCTCTGAGAATTGACACAATTGCAATCGTTGAGTTAAATTGAGTTGTGCAAAACAAGAGATATAAACTTGCATTTGTGAGAAAAAAAAGTGTCAGAATTGTGAGATAAAATAGGTTGCCTTAATGTTATAGGTTTAAATAGTAGTCCATTTCATGCTGTAACTGCAGGGCTAATACAATATGTCCCATATGAACTGCATGTGAATATTACAGTATGTAGGACGATTGTTTAAATCAAATTCATTAGCTTCTAATGGCATCTTTGACAACAGTATTCTATTAAAAAAATATTTGCATTCTGATTCTGACATTCAAACTATGGACAGTATAGAAATAACTACAAATCAAGCTGCAATACCAAACAAGACCACACAGAGACGCAAACAGACCACTATACCAGTCACCTTAACCTGACTTTTTATACACCGAGCCATTGCAAATTATTAAACAGAGCGCAAAAATAAAAAACCCTAATTTGTCGAACATGCTGATCTGAAGGCAGCTTGTCATCAACAGTGACCAGTACTCTGTCAGAGCTAGTGTTATTGCTCATATGTATATAAACACCACTGACTGCAGCCAACTCCTATCATAGCACACTTCTTCAGGGAGTGTCCATTATAAAACACTTGCCAGACACACGACCATAATCAACTATACCCCCATTACAACCATCATCCATCTGAACTTTACTGGTTTGCTTTATTCAGCCTGTGCAAAAGGCTCATGACACTGATTTATAATGCAGATGCACAAAAGCATGCTCTTCTCCATCACTGGGAGTTTTAATTCAGAATTAATGAGATCCTGACCTCAGGCATTCATAGGCTTGTTTTAAGACAAAAAAAAAAAAAAAAAAAAAAAAAAAAGTTTGCAGAAGGTGCAGAAAACAGCTGGTGCCATTTGAGCCCCAATGACATGTGGTATATTTTGGGTCAAAAATTGTCTAATACTGCAAATATCCAGGTCTCATGGAGAGGAACTTACACAAAGCACTGACGCCAGAACTGGGTTATGTGAGAAAGTCAAACACCACAACTTTCAAATAAAGCAATTTTCTTTTTATTTAAGGGAAGGAGGCAGAGATGGTCTTTCTGAAATGTTAGAGCAAAAAGGGAAAAATCCTTATGAACATAGCACTGAATTTCCCTGACCACATCACAGACCGCTTCCCTGACCAACTCCCTGTCCACTACCAGATCCCTGGCCATAGCCGCTTCCCTGACCAACTCCCTGTCCACTACCAGATCCCTGGCCGAAGCCACTTCCCTGACCAACTCCCTGTCCACTACCAGATCCCTGGCCGAAGCCCACTTCCCTGACCAACTCCCTGTCCACTACCAGATCCCTGGCCATAGCCGCTTCCCTGACCAACTCCCTGTCCACTACCAGATCCCTGGCCGTAGCCACTTCCCTGACCACTACCAGATCCCTGGCCATAGCCGCTTCCCTGACCGTAGCCGCTTCCCTGACCAACTCCCTGTCCACTACCAGATCCCTGGCCGTAGCCACTTCCCTGACCGTAGCCGCTTCCCTGACCACTACCAGATCCCTGGCCATAGCCGCTTCCCTGACCGTAGCCGCTTCCCTGACCACTACCAGATCCCTGGCCGTAGCCGCTTCCCTGACCGTAGCCGCTTCCCTGACCACTACCAGATCCCTGGCCGTAGCCGCTTCCCTGACCGTAGCCGCTTCCCTGACCACTACCAGATCCCTGGCCGAAGCCACTTCCCTGACCAACTCCCTGTCCACTACCAGATCCCTGGCCATAGCCGCTTCCCTGACCGTAGCCGCTTCCCTGACCAACTCCCTGTCCACTACCAGATCCCTGGCCATAGCCGCTTCCCTGGCCGTAGCCGCTTCCTTGGCCAACTCCCTGTCCACTACCAGATCCCTGGCCATAGCCGCTTCCCTGACCAAAACCAGTCCCCTGTCCGCTTCCCTGGCCGGTACCCTGGCCCTGTCCGCTTCCCTGGCCCTGTCCGGCGCCCTGTCCAGCACCCTGTCCGCTTCCCTGGCCCTGTCCTGCACCCTGTCCGCTTCCCTGGCCCTGTCCTGCACCCTGTCCGCTTCCCTGGCCCTGTCCGGCGCCCTGTCCGCTTCCCTGGCCCTGTCCTGCACCCTGGCCGCTTCCCAGGCCGGCACCCTGGCCCTGTCCGCTTCCCTGGCCCTGTCCGGCGCCCTGTCCAGCACCCTGTCCGCTTCCCTGGCCCTGTCCGGCGCCCTGTCCAGCACCCTGTCCGCTTCCCTGGCCCTGTCCTGCACCCTGTCCGCTTCCCTGGCCCTGTCCTGCACCCTGTCCGCTTCCCTGGCCCTGTCCTGCACCCTGTCCGCTTCCCTGGCCCTGTCCTGCACCCTGGCCCTGTCCGCTTCCCTGGCCCGGTCCGGCGCCTTGTCCAGCACCCTGTCCGCTTCCCTGGCCCTGTCCTGCACCCTGTCCGCTTCCCTGGCCCTGTCCAGCACCCTGTCCGCTTCCCTGGCCCTGTCCAGCACCCTGTCCGCTTCCCTGGCCCTGTCCAGCACCCTGTCCTGCACCCTGTCCACTTCCCTGGCCCTGTCCGGCGCCCTGTCCGCTTCCCTGGCCCTGTCCTGCACCCTGGCCGCTTCCCTGGCCGGCACCCTGGCCCTGTCCGCTTCCCTGGCCCTGTCCGGCGCCCTGTCCAGCCACCCTGTCCGCTTCCCTGGCCCTGTCCTGCACCCTGTCCGCTTCCCTGGCCCTGTCCTGCACCCTGTCCGCTTCCCTGGCCCTGTCCAGCACCCTGTCCGCTTCCCTGGCCCTGTCCTGCACCCTGTCCGCTTCCCTGGCCCTGTCCTGCACCCTGTCCGCTTCCCTGGCCCTGTCCTGCACCCTGTCCGCTTCCCTGGCCGGCACCCTGGCCCTGTCCGCTTCCCTGGCCCTGTCCGGCGCCCTGTCCTGCACCCTGTCCGCTTCCCTGGCCCTGTCCTGCACCCTGTCCGCTTCCCTGGCCCTGTCCTGCACCCTGTCCGCTTCCCTGGCCCTGTCCTGCACCCTGGCCCTGTCCTGCACCCTGGCCCTGTCCGGCGCCTTGTCCAGCACCCTGTCCGCTTCCCTGGCCCTGTCCTGCACCCTGTCCGCTTCCCTGGCCCTGTCCAGCACCCTGTCCGCTTCCCTGGCCCTGTCCAGCACCCTGTCCGCTTCCCTGGCCCTGTCCAGCACCCTGTCCTGCACCCTGTCCGCTTCCCTGGCCCTGTCCGGCGCCCTGTCCGCTTCCCTGGCCCTGTCCTGCACCCTGGCCGCTTCCCTGGCCGGCACCCTGGCCCTGTCCGCTTCCCTGGCCCTGTCCGGCGCCCTGTCCAGCACCCTGTCCGCTTCCCTGGCCCTGTCCTGCACCCTGTCCGCTTCCCTGGCCCTGTCCTGCACCCTGTCCGCTTCCCTGGCCCTGTCCTGCACCCTGTCCGCTTCCCTGGCCCTGTCCTGCACCCTGTCCGCTTCCCTGGCCGGCACCCTGGCCCTGTCCGCTTCCCTGGCCCTGTCCGGCGCCTTGTCCAGCACCCTGTCCGCTTCCCTGGCCCTGTCCGGCACCCTGTCCGCTTCCCTGGCCCTGTCCGGCACCCTGTCCGCTTCCCTGGCCCTGTCCGGCACCCTGTCCGCTTCCCTGGCCCTGTCCGGCACCCTGTCCGCTTCCCTGGCCCTGTCCGGCACCCTGTCCGCTTCCCTGGCCCTGTCCGGCACCCTGGCCGCTTCCCTGGCCCTGTCCTGCACCCTGGCCGCTTCCCTGGCCGGCACCCTGGCCCTGTCCGCTTCCCTGGCCCTGTCCGGCGCCCTGTCCAGCACCCTGTCCGCTTCCCTGGCCCTGTCCTGCACCCTGTCCGCTTCCCTGGCCCTGTCCGCTTCCCTGGCCCTGTCCGCTTCCCTGGCCCTGTCCGCTTCCCTGGCCCTGTCCGCTTCCCTGGCCCTGTCCGGCGCCTTGTCCAGCACCCTGTCCGCTTCCCTGGCCCTGTCCGGCACCCTGTCCGCTTCCCTGACCGGCGCCCTGTCCGGCACCCTGTCCTCTTTCCCTGGCCCTGTCCGGCACCCTGTCCGCTTCCCTGACCGGCGCCCTGTCCGGCACCCTGTCCTCTTCCCTGGCCCTGTCCGGCGCCCTGTCCGGCGCCCTGTCCGCTTCCCTGGCCGGCGCCCTGTCCGCTTCCCTGGCCGGCGCCCTGTCCGCTTCCCTGGCCGGCGCCCTGTCCGCTTCCCTGGCCGGCGCCCTGTCCGCTTCCCTGGCCCTGTCCGGCACCCTGTCCGCTTCCCTGACCGGCGCCCTGTCCGGCACCCTGTCCGCTTCCCTGACCGGCGCCCTGTCCGGCACCCTGTCCGCTTCCCTGGCCGGCACCCTGTCCGCTTCCCTGGCCGGCGCCCTGTCCGCTTCCCTGGCCCTGTCCGGCACCCTGTCCGCTTCCCTGGCCGGCGCCCTGTCCGGCACCCTGTCCGCTTCCCTGACCGGCGCCCTGTCCGGCACCCTGTCCGCTGCCCTGGCCCTGTCCGCTGCCCTGGCCGCTTCCCTTGCCCTGTCCGGCGCCCTGGCCCGTGTTCTGACAGCTTCCCTGGCCCTGTCGGCTTGGTTCACTGCATCCATGGCCACTGGTGGTTGGGCAACACTTCTGTGTGGCAGGACACTGACCATCATGGACACAGTTTTTAGCAGACAGTGGAATGTTCTTTGGGTCAGGACATTGACCGGGTTTCACTGCATGGACAAAGACAGTCAGCTTTAGTTCATGAGCATGGACTGTATGCCATGTCAATATACAGCAAAAGACTTATGCCACAGAGTGAATTTTATTCCAAGAATTATTCCAGTGTATTTTGTAAAGCCATCCAGGGTTTTAAACCATCCTAAAAAGGAGAAATTCAAACCTAAATCTAGACAAGAGTAACAGAAGGCAAAAATGTAACTTTCTAATCAAAAAAAAAAAAAAAAAAAAAACCCACACATGCATTAGATTTTTATTTATTTTTTTGGAGGACCCCTAGCATCGATTATAAACGGTAACTCACTTGAACCAGGCTGACTGGAAACAGGATCACATTGAAATCGAGAGCAGCCAGGTCTTTCAGAGCAGTATTGTCTTCCAGAGCAGGGTCTATCAGAAGAACATCCTCGATGGGATAGCAAGTCTTTCAGCCTCAGACCGCCAATACCTTAATACAACATTACATATTTATCTGCTTCAAATCAAGCATTTCAAAAGATCTACTACCCATTCCTTATCCTACACACAAAGATGAAGGGTCACTTATTTTTTGGGTTTCTTCAGGCTGCGTAATGAAGTCAACAGATCACTCACCTAGAGTAGCATCTGTTATGTTCAAGTTTCCAAACAGACACAATAAAACCGCACCAAACGAGCAATACATTCGAGCGGTCATCCTCCCAGCCTACAATCTCACAATGGCCTCTGCTGGAAAATTGAATTGCTGAATTGGCGTGTCAGAAGAAGCAGATAGCTAAATACAGCCAAAGGGCATAAAACTAAAACAAATAAATGTGTTGTTGTTGTAACAGCCACTTCTGTAAATGGGGTTTTAAAGATCCAAGGAGATAAGGTCAACTCCAACCCTGATCAAACTCACCTGCCAGTAGCTTTCTAGTAACTGAATGGAAGGCCTTGATTAGCTTGTTCAGGTGTGTTTGATTGCGGTTGTATGAGGTGAGCTGCATTCAAACCATTCACGTTTTTGGTGTCTCTCTTATCTGATGCACACATTTGAGGTCTTGGAGTTTTCACCAATGAGTTGATGAGTTAAATCAGGTGCATTTGAATAGGGAGACATCTAAAATGTGCAGTGTTGGAGGTTCTCCGGGACCAGAATTGGGAACCACTGGTATATAGCATGGAAAGAGCGCTCCCTTTAAATGTATTAAAAAAGGTCACTCTTTCATCACAACCTCACAAAGTTAACCAATGTGTCTACACAATGTGTTTTACTCACTTAAAATGTCTACACAATGAAAGTTTTTTTTAATTCATTTTTTATGAAGTTATGAGCATGATTTAACTCAGGTTTCCAACCTAAATACAATGCTTTGTAGAAGTAAACAAACATGTCTGTGATTGGCTACTTTGCTGCCCTCTGTGAAAATGCTTCATAAAATCATATGACGCTTTCCAAAACAGAAGGGCAGATACACTGGATTAATTTCCAAATAGATTTCGTCATGCTATTATTACTAAGAAAACAGATCCTAGACCAGGAGTTATGGGCAGCTAAAAACAATCAGTTAGACTATTTTACACTATGAGTTAGACCAGTGGTCACCAACCTTTTCAAGCCCAAGATTACATCCAAAGTCCAAATGTAAACCGATCTACCACTTGCAAAAAATTATGAAAAAACAAGGCCACAATGTAAGTTCTACTTTGAGATTCTTTGTTGCCTGTTAGCACTAGCAAAATATTTAACTACACAAACTATCAACTATAATTGAACATTTTCAACAGTAAAATAACATTAAGTATTTCCACAGGCTTATTATTCATATATAAATTCAATAATCAGTCAATTACAGGCCTAAGCCAATAATGTACTGTTGCACATTCCCTTTTAAAACATATTTCATACACTTCAAAATGGAAATACTCAGGTTAGTGCAACTAACATACACAATATTATGACTCTTTAGTCCGGATGACATCGCGTCGCATTTTTCCAAAAAGAACTTCAAATTTTGATTCGTCTGACCACAGAACAGTTTTCCACTTTGCCACAGTCCATTTTAAATGAGCCTTGGCCCAGAGAAAACAACTGCGCTTTTGGATCATGTTTAGATATTGCTTCTTTTTTGACCTATAGAGTTTTAGCTGGCAACGGTGAATGGCACGGTGGATTGTGTTCACCGACAATGTTTTCTGGAAGTATTCCTGAGCCCATGTTGTGATCTCCATTACAGTAGCGTTCCTGTATGTGATGCAGTGCTGTGTAAGGGCCCGAAGATCACGGGCATCCAGTCTGGTTTTCTGGCCTTGACTCTTACGCACAGAGATTGTTTCAGATTCTCTGAATCTTTGGATGATATTATGCACTCTAGATGATGATAACATCAAACATCGTATAGATTTTAAAATATTGCTTATTACTTATAAAGCCCTGAATGGTTTAGCACCTCAGTATTTGAATGAGCTCCTTTTACATTATACTCCTCTACGTCCGCTACGTTCTCAAAACTCAGGCAATTTGATAATACCTAGAATATCAAAATCAACTGCGGGCGGCAGATCCTTTTCCTATTTGGCGCCTAAACTCTGGAATAACCTACCTAACATTGTTCGGGAGGCAGACACACTCTTGCAGTTTAAATCTAGATTAAAGACCCATCTCTTTAACCTGGCATACACATAACATACTAATATGCTTTTAATATCCAAATCCGTTAAAGGATTTTTAGGCTGCATTAATTAGGTAAACTGGAACCGGAACACTTCACATAACACCGTACTTTCTACATCATTAGAAGAATGGCATCTACGCTAATATTTGTCTGTTTCTCTCTTATTCCGAGGTCACCGTGGCCACCAGATCCAGTCTGTGTCCAGATCAGAGGGTCACTGCAGTCACCCAGATCCAGTACGTATCCAGACCAGATGGTGGATCAGCACCTAGAAAGGACCTCTACTGCCCTGAAAGACAGCGGAGACCAGGACAACTAGAGCCCAGATACAGATCCCCTGTAAAGACCTTGTCTCAGAGGAGCACCAGGACAAGACCACAGGAAACAAATGATTATTCTGCACAATCTGACTTTGCTGCAGTCTGGAATTGAACTACTGGTTTCGTCTGGTCAGAGGAGAACTGGCCCCCCAACTGAGCCTGGTTTCTCCCAAGGTTTTTTTCTCCATTCTGTCACCGATGGAGTTTCGGTTCCTTGCCGCTGTCGCCTCTGGCTTGCTTAGTTGGGGTCACTTCATCTACAGCGATATCGTTGACTTGATTGCAAATAAATGCACAGACACTATTTCAACTGAACAGAGATGACATCAATGAATTCAATGATGAACTGCCTTTAACTATCATTTTGCATTATTGAGACACTGTTTTCCAAATGAATGTTGTTCAGTGCTTTGGCGCAATGTATTTTGTTTAAAGCACTATATAAATAAAGGTGATTGATTGATTGATGATAACTTCAAATTCTTTGCAATTGTTCTCTGAGAAACTCCTTTCTGATATTGCTCCACTATATTTCTCTGCAGCATTGGGGGAATTGGAGATCCTCTGCCTTTCTAGTGTCATATTAATGAATTTACGGCATTGCCTCTATGATTCTTTTAAGTGGATGCAACGGATTATCAGAGAGAGCACACCATGTCTGTCTCATTGTTTTAACTAACAGGAAGTGACTAAACAGGAAGTGACTTCATCACAAGAAACAAAAGATATAATTTTTACAAATGAGTTAGACAAAGAAAAAGTAAATATGAACTTCACATTTTCACTTTAAAATATTTACCAAAAATAATTAAAGCTGATATTTGAAACTTACATTTCTTAAAGGGCAACACAAAGCCTTTTTTTTTGAAGTAGCAGCCCAGACAGCAAGCAATTTCGGCCCAGAACCGGCCCACACGCGGGCCAAATGTGGACCAGATCTGGGCCAAAATTGCTTGCTGTATGGCGGTCTATATGGTAGCCATGGAAAAAAAATTTAAAAAGGTAATTTTCCTAGATTATATTTCACATTTCTGATAAAATCAACTCATCATTCTCTCTTTTCCCCTCGACTCAGAATCATGAATTTATATCCAACACTTGGCTTTTTACCCCTCTGAGAATTGACACAATTGCAATCGTTGAGTTAAATTGAGTTGTGCAAAACAAGAGATATAAACTTGCATTTGTGAGAAAAAAAAGTGTCAGAATTGTGAGATAAAATAGGTTGCCTTAATGTTATAGGTTTAAATAGTAGTCCATTTCATGCTGTAACTGCAGGGCTAATACAATATGTCCCATATGAACTGCATGTGAATATTACAGTATGTAGGACGATTGTTTAAATCAAATTCATTAGCTTCTAATGGCATCTTTGACAACAGTATTCTATTAAAAAATATTTGCATTCTGATTCTGACATTCAAACTATGGACAGTATAGAAATAACTACAAATCAAGCTGCAATACCAAACAAGACCACACAGAGACGCAAACAGACCACTATACCAGTCACCTTAACCTGACTTTTTATACACCGAGCCATTGCAAATTATTAAACAGAGCGCAAAAATAAAAAACCCTAATTTGTCGAACATGCTGATCTGAAGGCAGCTTGTCATCAACAGTGACCAGTACTCTGTCAGAGCTAGTGTTATTGCTCATATGTATATAAACACCACTGACTGCAGCCAACTCCTATCATAGCACACTTCTTCAGGGAGTGTCCATTATAAAACACTTGCCAGACACACGACCATAATCAACTATACCCCCATTACAACCATCATCCATCTGAACTTTACTGGTTTGCTTTATTCAGCCTGTGCAAAAGGCTCATGACACTGATTTATAATGCAGATGCACAAAAGCATGCTCTTCTCCATCACTGGGAGTTTTAATTCAGAATTAATGAGATCCTGACCTCAGGCATTCATAGGCTTGTTTTAAGACAAAAAAAAAAAAAAAAAAAAAAAAAAAAGTTTGCAGAAGGTGCAGAAAACAGCTGGTGCCATTTGAGCCCCAATGACATGTGGTATATTTTGGGTCAAAAATTGTCTAATACTGCAAATATCCAGGTCTCATGGAGAGGAACTTACACAAAGCACTGACGCCAGAACTGGGTTATGTGAGAAAGTCAAACACCACAACTTTCAAATAAAGCAATTTTCTTTTTATTTAAGGGAAGGAGGCAGAGATGGTCTTTCTGAAATGTTAGAGCAAAAAGGGAAAAATCCTTATGAACATAGCACTGAATTTCCCTGACCACATCACAGACCGCTTCCCTGACCAACTCCCTGTCCACTACCAGATCCCTGGCCATAGCCGCTTCCCTGACCAACTCCCTGTCCACTACCAGATCCCTGGCCGAAGCCACTTCCCTGACCAACTCCCTGTCCACTACCAGATCCCTGGCCGAAGCCACTTCCCTGACCAACTCCCTGTCCACTACCAGATCCCTGGCCATAGCCGCTTCCCTGACCAACTCCCTGTCCACTACCAGATCCCTGGCCGTAGCCACTTCCCTGACCACTACCAGATCCCTGGCCATAGCCGCTTCCCTGACCGTAGCCGCTTCCCTGACCAACTCCCTGTCCACTACCAGATCCCTGGCCGTAGCCACTTCCCTGACCGTAGCCGCTTCCCTGACCACTACCAGATCCCTGGCCATAGCCGCTTCCCTGACCGTAGCCGCTTCCCTGACCACTACCAGATCCCTGGCCGTAGCCGCTTCCCTGACCGTAGCCGCTTCCCTGACCACTACCAGATCCCTGGCCGTAGCCGCTTCCCTGACCGTAGCCGCTTCCCTGACCACTACCAGATCCCTGGCCGAAGCCACTTCCCTGACCAACTCCCTGTCCACTACCAGATCCCTGGCCATAGCCGCTTCCCTGACCGTAGCCGCTTCCCTGACCAACTCCCTGTCCACTACCAGATCCCTGGCCATAGCCGCTTCCCTGGCCGTAGCCGCTTCCTTGGCCAACTCCCTGTCCACTACCAGATCCCTGGCCATAGCCGCTTCCCTGACCAAAACCAGTCCCCTGTCCGCTTCCCTGGCCGGTACCCTGGCCCTGTCCGCTTCCCTGGCCCTGTCCGGCGCCCTGTCCAGCACCCTGTCCGCTTCCCTGGCCCTGTCCTGCACCCTGTCCGCTTCCCTGGCCCTGTCCTGCACCCTGTCCGCTTCCCTGGCCCTGTCCGGCGCCCTGTCCGCTTCCCTGGCCCTGTCCTGCACCCTGGCCGCTTCCCAGGCCGGCACCCTGGCCCTGTCCGCTTCCCTGGCCCTGTCCGGCGCCCTGTCCAGCACCCTGTCCGCTTCCCTGGCCCTGTCCGGCGCCCTGTCCAGCACCCTGTCCGCTTCCCTGGCCCTGTCCTGCACCCTGTCCGCTTCCCTGGCCCTGTCCTGCACCCTGTCCGCTTCCCTGGCCCTGTCCTGCACCCTGTCCGCTTCCCTGGCCCTGTCCTGCACCCTGTCCGCTTCCCTGGCCCTGTCCTGCACCCTGGCCCTGTCCGCTTCCCTGGCCCGGTCCGGCGCCTTGTCCAGCACCCTGTCCGCTTCCCTGGCCCTGTCCTGCACCCTGTCCGCTTCCCTGGCCCTGTCCAGCACCCTGTCCGCTTCCCTGGCCCTGTCCAGCACCCTGTCCGCTTCCCTGGCCCTGTCCAGCACCCTGTCCTGCACCCTGTCCGCTTCCCTGGCCCTGTCCGGCGCCCTGTCCGCTTCCCTGGCCCTGTCCTGCACCCTGGCCGCTTCCCTGGCCGGCACCCTGGCCCTGTCCGCTTCCCTGGCCCTGTCCGGCGCCCTGTCCAGCACCCTGTCCGCTTCCCTGGCCCTGTCCTGCACCCTGTCCGCTTCCCTGGCCCTGTCCTGCACCCTGTCCGCTTCCCTGGCCCTGTCCAGCACCCTGTCCGCTTCCCTGGCCCTGTCCTGCACCCTGTCCGCTTCCCTGGCCCTGTCCTGCACCCTGTCCGCTTCCCTGGCCCTGTCCTGCACCCTGTCCGCTTCCCTGGCCGGCACCCTGGCCCTGTCCGCTTCCCTGGCCCTGTCCGGCGCCCTGTCCTGCACCCTGTCCGCTTCCCTGGCCCTGTCCTGCACCCTGTCCGCTTCCCTGGCCCTGTCCTGCACCCTGTCCGCTTCCCTGGCCCTGTCCTGCACCCTGGCCCTGTCCTGCACCCTGGCCCTGTCCGGCGCCTTGTCCAGCACCCTGTCCGCTTCCCTGGCCCTGTCCTGCACCCTGTCCGCTTCCCTGGCCCTGTCCAGCACCCTGTCCGCTTCCCTGGCCCTGTCCAGCACCCCTGTCCGCTTCCCTGGCCCTGTCCAGCACCCTGTCCTGCACCCTGTCCGCTTCCCTGGCCCTGTCCGGCGCCCTGTCCGCTTCCCTGGCCCTGTCCTGCACCCTGGCCGCTTCCCTGGCCGGCACCCTGGCCCTGTCCGCTTCCCTGGCCCTGTCCGGCGCCCTGTCCAGCACCCTGTCCGCTTCCCTGGCCCTGTCCTGCACCCTGTCCGCTTCCCTGGCCCTGTCCTGCACCCTGTCCGCTTCCCTGGCCCTGTCCTGCACCCTGTCCGCTTCCCTGGCCCTGTTCCTGCACCCTGTCCGCTTCCCTGGCCGGCACCCTGGCCCTGTCCGCTTCCCTGGCCCTGTCCGGCGCCTTGTCCAGCACCCTGTCCGCTTCCCTGGCCCTGTCCGGCACCCTGTCCGCTTCCCTGGCCCTGTCCGGCACCCTGTCCGCTTCCCTGGCCCTGTCCGGCACCCTGTCCGCTTCCCTGGCCCTGTCCGGCACCCTGTCCGCTTCCCTGGCCCTGTCCGGCACCCTGGCCGCTTCCCTGGCCCTGTCCTGCACCCTGGCCGCTTCCCTGGCCGGCACCCTGGCCCTGTCCGCTTCCCTGGCCCTGTCCGGCGCCCTGTCCAGCACCCTGTCCGCTTCCCTGGCCCTGTCCTGCACCCTGTCCGCTTCCCTGGCCCTGTCCGCTTCCCTGGCCCTGTCCGCTTCCCTGGCCCTGTCCGCTTCCCTGGCCCTGTCCGGCGCCTTGTCCAGCACCCTGTCCGCTTCCCTGGCCCTGTCCGGCACCCTGTCCGCTTCCCTGACCGGCGCCCTGTCCGGCACCCTGTCCTCTTCCCTGGCCCTGTCCGGCACCCTGTCCGCTTCCCTGACCGGCGCCCTGTCCGGCACCCTGTCCTCTTCCCTGGCCCTGTCCGGCACCCTGTCCGCTTCCCTGACCGGCGCCCTGTCCGGCGCCCTGTCCGCTTCCCTGGCCGGCGCCCTGTCCGCTTCCCTGGCCGGCGCCCTGTCCGCTTCCCTGGCCGGCGCCCTGTCCGCTTCCCTGGCCCTGTCCGGCACCCTGTCCGCTTCCCTGACCGGCGCCCTGTCCGGCACCCTGTCCGCTTCCCTGACCGGCGCCCTGTCCGGCACCCTGTCCGCTTCCCTGGCCGGCGCCCTGTCCGCTTCCCTGGCCCTGTCCGGCACCCTGTCCGCTTCCCTGGCCGGCGCCCTGTCCGGCACCCTGTCCGCTTCCCTGACCGGCGCCCTGTCCGGCACCCTGTCCGCTGCCCTGGCCCTGTCCGCTGCCCTGGCCGCTTCCCTTGCCCTGTCCGGCGCCCTGGCCCGTGTTCTGACAGCTTCCCTGGCCCTGTCGGCTTGGTTCACTGCATCCATGGCCACTGGTGGTTGGGCAACACTTCTGTGTGGCAGGACACTGACCATCATGGACACAGTTTTTAGCAGACAGTGGAACGTTCTTTGGGTCAGGACATTGACCGGGTTTCACTGCATGGACAAAGACAGTCAGCTTTAGTTCATGAGCATGGACTGTATGCCATGTCAATATACAGCAAAAGACTTATGCCACAGAGTGAATTTTATTCCAAGAATTATTCCAGTGTATTTTGTAAAGCCATCCAGGGTTTTAAACCATCCTAAAAAGGAGAAATTCAAACCTAAATCTAGACAAGAGTAACAGAAGGCAAAAATGTAACTTTCTAATCAAAAAAAAAAAAAAAAAAAACCCACACATGCATTAGATTTTTATTTATTTTTTTGGAGGACCCCTAGCATCGATTATAAACGGTAACTCACTTGAACCAGGCTGACTGGAAACAGGATCACATTGAAATCGAGAGCAGCCAGGTCTTTCAGAGCAGTATTGTCTTCCAGAGCAGGGTCTATCAGAAGAACATCCTCGATGGGATAGCAAGTCTTTCAGCCTCAGACCGCCAATACCTTAATACAACATTACATATTTATCTGCTTCAAATCAAGCATTTCAAAAGATCTACTACCCATTCCTTATCCTACACACAAAGATGAAGGGTCACTTATTTTTTGGGTTTCTTCAGGCTGCGTAATGAAGTCAACAGATCACTCACCTAGAGTAGCATCTGTTATGTTCAAGTTTCCAAACAGACACAATAAAACCGCACCAAACGAGCAATACATTCGAGCGGTCATCCTCCCAGCCTACAATCTCACAATGGCCTCTGCTGGAAAATTGAATTGCTGAATTGGCGTGTCAGAAGAAGCAGATAGCTAAATACAGCCAAAGGGCATAAAACTAAAACAAATAAATGTGTTGTTGTTGTAACAGCCACTTCTGTAAATGGGGTTTTAAAGATCCAAGGAGATAAGGTCAACTCCAACCCTGATCAAACTCACCTGCCAGTAGCTTTCTAGTAACTGAATGGAAGGCCTTGATTAGCTTGTTCAGGTGTGTTTGATTGCGGTTGTATGAGGTGAGCTGCATTCAAACCATTCACGTTTTTGGTGTCTCTCTTATCTGATGCACACATTTGAGGTCTTGGAGTTTTCACCAATGAGTTGATGAGTTAAATCAGGTGCATTTGAATAGGGAGACATCTAAAATGTGCAGTGTTGGAGGTTCTCCGGGACCAGAATTGGGAACCACTGGTATATAGCATGGAAAGAGCGCTCCCTTTAAATGTATTAAAAAAGGTCACTCTTTCATCACAACCTCACAAAGTTAACCAATGTGTCTACACAATGTGTTTTTACTCACTTAAAATGTCTACACAATGAAAGTTTTTTTTAATTCATTTTTTATGAAGTTATGAGCATGATTTAACTCAGGTTTCCAACCTAAATACAATGCTTTGTAGAAGTAAACAAACATGTCTGTGATTGGCTACTTTGCTGCCCTCTGTGAAAATGCTTCATAAAATCATATGACGCTTTCCAAAACAGAAGGGCAGATACACTGGATTAATTTCCAAATAGATTTCGTCATGCTATTATTACTAAGAAAACAGATCCTAGACCAGGAGTTATGGGCAGCTAAAAACAATCAGTTAGACTATTTTACACTATGAGTTAGACCAGTGGTCACCAACCTTTTCAAGCCCAAGATTACATCCAAAGTCCAAATGTAAACCGATCTACCACTTGCAAAAAATTATGAAAAAACAAGGCCACAATGTAAGTTCTACTTTGAGATTCTTTGTTGCCTGTTAGCACTAGCAAAATATTTAACTACACAAACTATCAACTATAATTGAACATTTTCAACAGTAAAATAACATTAAGTATTTCCACAGGCTTATTATTCATATATAAATTCAATAATCAGTCAATTACAGGCCTAAGCCAATAATGTACTGTTGCACATTCCCTTTTAAAACATATTTCATACACTTCAAAATGGAAATACTCAGGTTAGTGCAACTAACATACACAATATTATGACTCTTTAGTCCGGATGACATCGCGTCGCATTTTTCCAAAAAGAACTTCAAATTTTGATTCGTCTGACCACAGAACAGTTTTCCACTTCGCCACAGTCCATTTTAAATGAGCCTTGGCCCAGAGAAAACAACTGCGCTTTTGGATCATGTTTAGATATTGCTTCTTTTTTGACCTATAGAGTTTTAGCTGGCAACGGTGAATGGCACGGTGGATTGTGTTCACCGACAATGTTTTCTGGAAGTATTCCTGAGCCCATGTTGTGATCTCCATTACAGTAGCGTTCCTGTATGTGATGCAGTGCTGTGTAAGGGCCCGAAGATCACGGGCATCCAGTCTGGTTTTCTGGCCTTGACTCTTACGCACAGAGATTGTTTCAGATTCTCTGAATCTTTGGATGATATTATGCACTCTAGATGATGATAACTTCAAATTCTTTGCAATTGTTCTCTGAGAAACTCCTTTCTGATATTGCTCCACTATATTTCTCTGCAGCATTGGGGGAATTGGTGATCCTCTGCCTTTCTAGTGTCATATTAATGAATTTACGGCATTGCCTCTATGATTCTTTTAAGTGGATGCAACGGATTATCAGAGAGAGCACACCATGTCTGTCTCATTGTTTTAACTAACAGGAAGTGACTAAACAGGAAGTGACTTCATCACAAGAAACAAAAGATATAATTTTTACAAATGAGTTAGACAAAGAAAAAGTAAATATGAACTTCACATTTTCACTTTAAAATATTTACCAAAAATAATTAAAGCTGATATTTGAAACGTACATTTCTTAAAGGGCAACACAAAGCCTTTTTTTTTGAAGTAGCAGCCCAGACAGCAAGCAATTTCGGCCCAGAACCGGCCCACACGCGGGCCAAATGTGGACCAGATCTGGGTCAAAATTGCTTGCTGTATGGCGGTCTATATGGTAGCCATGGAAAAAAAATTTAAAAAGGTAATTTTCCTAGATTATATTTCACATTTCTGATAAAATCAACTCATCATTCTCTCTTTTCCCCTCGACTCAGAATCATGAATTTATATCCAACACTTGGCTTTTTACCCCTCTGAGAATTGACACAATTGCAATCGTTGAGTTAAATTGAGTTGTGCAAAACAAGAGATATAAACTTGCATTTGTGAGAAAAAAAAGTGTCAGAATTGTGAGATAAAATAGGTTGCCTTAATGTTATAGGTTTAAATAGTAGTCCATTTCATGCTGTAACTGCAGGGCTAATACAATATGTCCCTATGAACTGCATGTGAATATTACAGTATGTAGGCCGATTGTTTAAATCAAATTCATTAGCTTCTAATGGCATCTTTGACAACAGTATTCTATTAAAAAAATATTTGCATTCTGATTCTGACATTCAAAACTATGGACAGTATAGAAATAACTACAAATCAAGCTGCAATACCAAACAAGACCACACAGAGACGCAAACAGACCACTATACCAGTCACCTTAACCTGACTTTTTATACACCGAGCCATTGCAAATTATTAAACCGAGCGCAAAAATAAAAAACCCTAATTTGTCGAACATGCTGATCTGAAGGCAGCTTGTCATCAACAGTGACCAGTACTCTGTCAGAGCTAGTGTTATTGCTCATATGTATATGAACACCACTGACTGCAGCCAACTCCTATAATAGCAGACTTCTTCAGGGAGTGTCCATTATAAAACACTTGCCAGACACACGACCATAATCAACTATACCCCCATTACAACCATCATCCATCTGAACTTTACTGGTTTGCTTTATTCAGCCTGTGCAAAAGGCTCATGACACGGATTTATAATGCAGATGCACAAAAGCATGCTCTTCTCCATCACTGGGAGTTTTAATTCAGAATTAATGAGATCCTGACCTCAGGCATTCATAGGCTTGTTTTAAGACAAAAAAAAAAAAAAAAAAGTTTGCAGAAGGTGCAGAAAACAGCTGGTGCCATTTGAGCCCCAATGACATGTGGTATATTTTGGGTCAAAAATTGTCTAATACTGCAAATATCCAGG
The DNA here is from genome assembly GCF_003368295.1 of Carassius auratus. NCBI lineage: Eukaryota > Metazoa > Chordata > Actinopteri > Cypriniformes > Cyprinidae > Carassius > Carassius auratus. Next base: position 624,730 of record NC_039275.1, read on the forward strand.
TCTCATGGAGAGGAACTTACACAAAGCACTGACGCCAGAACTGGGTTATGTGAGAAAGTCAAACACCACAACTTTCAAATCAAGCAATTTTCTTTTTATTTAAGGGAAGGAGGCAGAGATGGTCTTCCTGAAATGTTAGAGCAAAAAGGGAAAAATCCTTATGAACATAGCACTGAATTTCCCTGACCACATCACAGACCGCTTCCCTGACCAACTCCCTGTCCACTACCAGATCCCTGGCCATAGCCGCTTCCCTGACCAACTCCCTGTCCACTACCAGATCCCTGGCCGAAGCCACTTCCCTGACCAACTCCCTGTCCACTACCAGATCCCTGGCCGAAGCCACTTCCCTGACCGTAGCCGCTTCCCTGACCACTACCAGATCCCTGGCCATAGCCGCTTCCCTGACCGTAGCCGCTTCCCTGACCACTACCAGATCCCTGGCCATAGCCGCTTCCCTGACCGTAGCCGCTTCCCTGACCAACTCCCTGTCCACTACCAGATCCCTGGCCGTAGCCGCTTCCCTGACCGTAGCCGCTTCCCTGACCACTACCAGATCCCTGGCCATAGCCGCTTCCCTGACCGTAGCCGCTTCCCTGACCAACTCCCTGTCCACTACCAGATCCCTGGCCGTAGCCACTTCCCTGACCGTAGCCGCTTCCCTGTCCACTACCAGATCCCTGGCCGTAGCCGCTTCCCTGACCGTAGCCGCTTCCCTGACCACTACCAGATCCCTGGCCGTAGCCACTTCCCTGACCGTAGCCGCTTCCCTGACCACTACCAGATCCCTGGCCGTAGCCGCTTCCCTGACCGTAGCCCGCTTCCCTGACCACTACCAGATCCCTGGCCGAAGCCACTTCCCTGACCAACTCCCTGTCCACTACCAGATCCCTGGCCATAGCCGCTTCCCTGACCGTAGCCGCTTCCTTGGCCAACTCCCTGTCCACTACCAGATCCCTGGCCATAGCCGCTTCCCTGACCAAAACCAGTCCCCTGTCCGCTTCCCTGGCCGGCACCCTGGCCCTGTCCGCTTCCCTGGCCCTGTCCGGCGCCCTGTCCAGCACCCTGTCCGCTTCCCTGGCCCTGTCCTGCACCCTGTCCTGCACCCTGTCCGCTTCCCTGGCCCTGTCCTGCACCCTGTCCTGCACCCTGTCCGCTTCCCTGGCCCTGTCCTGCACCCTGTCCGCTTCCCTGGCCCTGTCCGGCGCCCTGTCCGCTTCCCTGGCCCTGTCCTGCACCCTGGCCCTGTCCGGCGCCCTGTCCAGCACCCTGTCCGCTTCCCTGGCCCTGTCCTGCACCCTGTCCGCTGCCCTGGCCCTGTCCTGCACCCTGTCCGCTGCCCTGGCCCTGTCCTGCACCCTGGCCGCTTCCCTGGCCGGCACCCTGGCCCTGTCCGCTTCCCTGGCCCTGTCCGGCGCCCTGTCCAGCACCCTGTCCGCTTCCCTGGCCCTGTCCTGCACCCTGGCCGCTTCCCTGGCCGGCACCCTGGCCCTGTCCGCTTCCCTGGCCCTGTCCGGCGCCCTGTCCAGCACCCTGTCCGCTTCCCTGGCCCTGTCCGCTTCCCTGGCCCTGTCCTGCACCCTGTCCTGCACCCTGTCCGCTTCCCTGGCCCTGTCCGGCGCCCTGTCCGCTTCCCTGGCCCTGTCCTGCACCCTGTCCGCTTCCCTGGCCGGCACCCTGGCCCTGTCCGCTTCCCTGGCCCTGTCCGGCGCCTTGTCCAGCACCTTGTCCGCTTCCCTGGCCCTGTCCTGCACCCTGTCCGCTTCCCTGGCCGGCACCCTGGCCCTGTCCGCTTCCCTGGCCCTGTCCGGCGCCTTGTCCAGCACCCTGTCCGCTTCCCTGGCCCTGTCCTGCACCCTGTCCGCTTCCCTGGCCCTGTCCTGCACCCTGTCCGCTTCCCTGGCCCTGTCCTGCACCCTGTCCGCTTCCCTGGCCCTGTCCTGCACCCTGTCCGCTTCCCTGGCCCTGTCCTGCACCCTGGCCGCTTCCCTGGCCGGCACCCTGGCCCTGTCCGCTTCCCTGGCCCTGTCCGGCGCCCTGTCCAGCACCCTGTCCGCTTCCCTGGCCCTGTCCTGCACCCTGTCCTGCACCCTGTCCGCTGCCCTGGCCCTGTCCTGCACCCTGTCCGCTGCCCTGGCCCTGTCCTGCACCCTGGCCGCTTCCCTGGCCGGCACCCTGGCCCTGTCCGCTTCCCTGGCCCTGTCCGGCGCCCTGTCCAGCACCCTGTCCGCTTCCCTGGCCCTGTCCTGCACCCTGGCCGCTTCCCTGGCCGGCACCCTGGCCCTGTCCGCTTCCCTGGCCCTGTCCGGCGCCCTGTCCAGCACCCTGTCCGCTTCCCTGGCCCTGTCCGCTTCCCTGGCCCTGTCCTGCACCCTGTCCTGCACCCTGTCCGCTTCCCTGGCCCTGTCCGGCGCCCTGTCCGCTTCCCTGGCCCTGTCCTGCACCCTGTCCGCTTCCCTGGCCGGCACCCTGGCCCTGTCCGCTTCCCTGGCCCTGTCCGGCGCCTTGTCCAGCACCTTGTCCGCTTCCCTGGCCCTGTCCTGCACCCTGTCCGCTTCCCTGGCCGGCACCCTGGCCCTGTCCGCTTCCCTGGCCCTGTCCGGCGCCTTGTCCAGCACCCTGTCCGCTTCCCTGGCCCTGTCCTGCACCCTGTCCGCTTCCCTGGCCCTGTCCTGCACCCTGTCCGCTTCCCTGGCCCTGTCCTGCACCCTGTCCGCTTCCCTGGCCCTGTCCTGCACCCTGTCCGCTTCCCTGGCCCTGTCCTGCACCCTGGCCGCTTCCCTGGCCGGCACCCTGGCCCTGTCCGCTTCCCTGGCCCTGTCCGGCGCCCTGTCCAGCACCCTGTCCGCTTCCCTGGCCCTGTCCTGCACCCTGTCCGCTTCCCTGGCCCTGTCCTGCACCCTGTCCGCTTCCCTGGCCCTGTCCTGCACCCTGTCCGCTTCCCTGGCCCTGTCCTGCACCCTGTCCACTTCCCTGGCCCTGTCCGCTTCCCTGACCGGCGCCCTGTCCTCTTCCCTGGCCCTGTCCTGCACCCTGTCCGCTTCCCTGACCGGCGCCCTGTCCTGCGCCCTGACCGGCACCCTGTCCGGCACCCTGTCCGCTTCCCTGACCGGCACCCTGTCCGGCACCCTGTCCGCTTCCCTGACCGGCACCCTGTCCGCTGCCCTGGCCGCTTCCCTTGCCCTGTCCGGCACCCTGGCCCGTGTTCTGACAGCTTCCCTGGCCCTGTCGGCTTGGTTCACTGCATCCATGGCCACTGGTGGTTGGGCAACACTTCTGTGTGGCAGGACACTGACCATCATGGACACAGTTTTTAGCAGACAGTGGAATGTTCTTTGGGTCAGGACATTGACCGGGTTTCACTGCATGGACAAAGACAGTCAGCTTTAGTTCATGAGCATGGACTGTATGCCATGTCAATATACAGCAAAAGACTTATGCCACAGAGTGAATTTTATTCCAAGAATTATTCCAGTGTATTTTGTAAAGCCATCCAGGGTTTTAAACCATCCTAAAAAGGAGAAATTCAAACCTAAATCTAGACAAGAGTAACAGAAGGCAAAAATGTAACTTTCTAATCAAAAAAAAAAAAAAAAAAAAAAAAACCACACATGCATTAGTTTTTTTTTTTTTTTTTTGGAGGACCCCTAGCATCGATTATAAACGGTAACTCACTTGAACCAGGCTGACTGGAAACAGGATCACATTGAAATCGAGAGCAGCCAGGTCTTTCAGAGCAGTATTGTCTTCCAGAGCAGGGTCTATCAGAAGAACATCCTCGATGGGATAGCAAGTCTTTCAGCCTCAGACCGCCAATACCTTAATACAACATTACATATTTATCTGCTTCAAATCAAGCATTTTAAAAGATCTACTACCCATTCCTTATCCTACACACAAGAAGGGTCACTTATTTTTTGGGTTTCTTCAGGCTGCGTAATGAAGTCAACAGATCACTCACCTAGAGTAGCATCTGTTATGTTCAAGTTTCCAAACAGACACAATAAAACCGCACCAAACGAGCAATACATTCGAGCGGTCATCCTCCCAGCCTACAATCTCACAATGGCCTCTGCTGGAAAATTGAATTGCTGAATTGGCGTGTCAGAAGAAGCAGATAGCTAAATACAGCCAAAGGGCATAAAACTAAAACAAATAAATGTGTTGCTGTTGTAACAGCCACTTCTGTAAATGGGGTTTTAAAGATCCAAGGAGATAAGGTCAACTCCAACCCTGATCAAACTCACCTGCCAGTAGCTTTCTAGTAACTAAATGGAAAGCCTTGATTAGCTTGTTCAGGTGTGTTTGATTGCGGTTGTATGAGGTGAGCTGCATTCAAACCATTCACGTTTTTGGTGTCTCTCTTATCTGATGCACACATTTGATGTCTTGGAGTTTTCACCAATGAGTTGATGAGTTAAATCAGGTGCATTTGAATAGGGAGACATCTAAAATGTGCAGTGTTGGAGGTTCTCCGGGACCAGAATTGGGAACCACTGGTATATAGCATGGAAAGAGCGCTCCCTTTAAATGTATTAAAAAAGGTCACTCTTTCATCACAACCTCACAAAGTTAACCAATGTGTCTACACAATGTGTTTTTACTCACTTAAAATGTCTACACAATGAAAGTAGTGCTGTCAATCGATTAAAAAAAATTAACTAATTAATCGCACAATTTTTTTAAATTAATCGCGATTAATCGCGATTAATCACAATTAAAAGACTGAAACTTTTTGGATATGTAAATGTAAAATGTAAATAATTAATGTAAACTCAAGATAAAGAAACTATTTAAATTCAAAATATGATTGTTTATTGGAATTTTTGTTTAACTTGTAACACAGATTTTCTCATGTAAACAACATACCTGCAATAAACCATCAATATCCTCCAAATTAACTGTTGGCTTGAAAGCCATATTTATTACAGAAATAAAAACACAGGCATGTAAGTACCATTTGAATTTCAAAACAATCAATGCCAATAAAAAACAAAAATGATTTCCATGTTGAATTCTAAGTAGACTGCAAAAAAATTCCAAAGTATAGTCATTGCCAGTGCTTTAAGTGGGCCAGTATGCACCTGTACCGCCACTTCCAAATATAGCTCTTGAGCATACCGCCACCTCTCCGTGCGCCCAGAACGTGCTTGTAGCGTACTGGTACGCTCATTTGGACATCTGTTTTAATAGAGGTTTTAATCTTTTACCTGCACTGCCGATTTTCAGAGCGCCCTTCACAATGCAAGCTTCCTAATTCATCCCACCCAGAGCAGAAACTACATTACCCATTCACCCGTAAGTTACACAAGTGAATAGCGCATGTGTCGCTTTTCCCACTGTTAAGTGTCAACAACCCAACGTGGCCGGAGAAGGTGTGTGAAACTCGTTGTGAGTTATACTAAAGCAAAATCTTGAGTATTTATTGTCTGATAAACATTAAAAACTGTCTGTGGAGGTTGAGTCGTCCTGCAGCCCCCGCTGGCTGTTCATTGGCTGCAGCATCTTTTTTCTAAGTTCTAAAAAAATACCGTAGACGGCAAGGCACAAATTTAGATATTCATTTATCTAATTAATCAATAGCCTATGCACAAAGACAATATGATCTTTTTGTCCCCTTTTTGTTTTAAAGCTTGATGAAGAGAGAGAGCGCAACTTGCTGCAGCTGAGGAGGACAGTGATGCACGCGCACAGGAGTGATTGACAGTTCGCGGCACTGTGTACAAAAAATAGGGGAGACCGGGGATGGTTGTAACACGGGGAGAGTTGTAACACTACCAATTCCATGAATCAGGGGCAAGATAGGAGTCATGTGACAATTTCAGTTTCATCAGGCTTCCTTTACAATCCCACATGGAGGTTTTCCAGTCTGTGTTGCTATCTCTCCTGAAGCTACAGCAGAAAATCTAATTCTGAGGTTAGAAAGTAAAAAAAAATAACAAGATAATATTTTGTTTAGTACTTCTACCGTTGTAGATAATGTTGTATGAGTTATATCAGGTCAAACTGTAGTTTCTCTAGTAAAGAATGGTGTATCAACCTTCTGCCAATTTCAAAGCACCATGCTAATACAGCTTGCTAAACAATGGGTGACAGTGAAGGGGTAGGTTGTAACACATGTTTTGAAAGTGTTACAACCATCCCCTTACATACAACCAAGAACATTTTTGTGATTTTAACAATTCTACAGAATTACTAGAACTTGTGACTGGTAAAGAATGCATTTCATTTGTTCATTCTCTGGAGTGGGGATAAACATACGTCTGTTAATTTGCTCACACGCACACACACACAAACACACACACACACACACACACACACACACATTTTGTGAAAAGTGGGGACATCCCATAGGTGTATTGGTTTTTATACTGTGCAAACTGTATGTTCTATGGCCCTTCACCAACCCTACACCTAAACCTAACCCTCACAGGAAACTTTGTGCATTTTTAATTTCTCAAAAAAACTTTTTCTGTATGATTTATAAGTGTTTTGAAAAATGGGGACATGGGTTATGTCCTCATAAGTCACCCTCTCCTTGTAATACCTGTGTCATACACATGTCATTATACAGAGTTGTGTCCTGATATGACACAAAAACAAGAACACACACACACACACACACACATGAATGTGCACGTACAGACATGCACACACACAAAAGGCACACATGCACAAAAACACACAATATGCTCATACACTCCCCATATTCACACATATTTATTGTTGCAGTCATTCATTTAAAATAAAACTGTTTTTGTGTCAAATCACTTGGAGTACCCTTAGTTTTTGTATATTTTGTCTACCTGTTACAACTTACCCCAGTATGTGTTACAACCTACCCCAGTAGTGGGGTAGGTTGTAACAAAGGACCACCTTGTATTTGTCATCATCTCACAAAGTCTGTGATATAGTTGAATACATTTAAATTGTTGCCATTTGTAGTATAAACATGTGGGTACTTTGCCTAGAAGTTTTAGACTTGTAGCCAAAAGAAAAAGGTAATTTTAGGCGTTGAAGAAAAAAGTGTTACAACCATCCCCGGTCTCCCCTACTCCGCTACACAATTATTTCGTTATTTTCGTTTAAGCTTATTAACGTTAGCGTTACAGAAAGGTCTGATTTACGCACTGTTACAGTCATTGTTTTTTTTTTTGTTTTTTTTTTAAACAATGACATTTGAGTTCATGATTTTAATGTTGCTGTTTCTTGTGGCAGACTAAATGAAGAGTAATGTTTCTTGTGGCAGACTGAAGAGTAATCCGGCAGAGTTTTATACTGAAACTTTCCGTCTAAAAGACCTTCCTTGGTCTTATCCATATTTCTTTGCACGTTGAACACACATGGCCACAACCAGAAATAAAAAAAACTGCAACCGCGTTAATTGCGTTATTTTTTTTTAACGCGTTAAATATTTCAAATTAATCGAATGCGTTAACGCGCTAATTTTGACAGCACTAAATGAAAGTTTTTTTTAATTCATTTTTTATGAAGTTATGAGCATGATTTAACTCAGGTTTCCAACCTAAATACAATGCTTTGTAGAAGTAAACAAACATGTCTGTGATTGGCTACTTTGCTGCCCTCTGTGAAAATGCTTCATAAAATCATATGACGCTTTCCAAAACAGAAGGGCAGATACACTGGATTAATTTCCAAATAGATTTCGTCATGCTATTATTACTAAGAAAACAGATCCTAGACCAGGAGTTATGGGCAGCTAAAAACAATCAGTTAGACTATTTTACACTATGAGTTAGACCAGTGGTCACCAACCTTTTCAAGCCCAAGATTACATCCAAAGTCCAAATGTAAACCGATCTACCACTTGCAAAAAATTATGAAAAAACAAGGCCACAATGTAAGTTCTACTTTGAGATTCTTTGTTGCCTGTTAGCACTAGCAAAATATTTAACTACACAAACTATCAACTATAATTGAACATTTTCAACAGTAAAATAACATTAAGTATTTCCACAGGCTTATTATTCATATATAAATTCAATAATCAGTCAATTACAGGCCTAAGCCAATAATGTACTGTTGCACATTCCCTTTTTAAAACATATTTCATACACTTCAAAATGGAAATACTCAGGTTAGTGCAACTAACATACACAATATTATGACTCTTTAGTCCGGATGACATCGCGTCGCATTTTTCCAAAAAGAACTTCAAATTTTGATTCGTCTGACCACAGAACAGTTTTCCACTTTGCCACAGTCCATTTTAAATGAGCCTTGGCCCAGAGAAAACAACTGCGCTTTTGGATCATGTTTAGATATTGCTTCTTTTTTGACCTATAGAGTTTTAGCTGGCAACGGTGAATGGCACGGTGGATTGTGTTCACCGACAATGTTTTCTGGAAGTATTCCTGAGCCCATGTTGTGATCTCCATTACAGTAGCGTTCCTGTATGTGATGCAGTGCTGTGTAAGGGCCCGAAGATCACGGGCATCCAGTCTGGTTTTCTGGCCTTGACTCTTACGCACAGAGATTGTTTCAGATTCTCTGAATCTTTGGATGATATTATGCACTCTAGATGATGATAACTTCAAATTCTTTGCAATTGTTCTCTGAGAAACTCCTTTCTGATATTGCTCCACTATATTTCTCTGCAGCATTGGGGGAATTGGTGATCCTCTGCCTTTCTAGTGTCATATTAATGAATTTACGGCATTGCCTCTATGATTCTTTTAAGTGGATGCAACGGATTATCAGAGAGAGCACACCATGTCTGTCTCATTGTTTTAACTAACAGGAAGTGACTAAACAGGAAGTGACTTCATCACAAGAAACAAAAGATATAATTTTTACAAATGAGTTAGACAAAGAAAAAGTAAATATGAACTTCACATTTTCACTTTAAAATATTTACCAAAAATAATTAAAGCTGATATTTGAAACGTACATTTCTTAAAGGGCAACACAAAGCCTTTTTTTTTGAAGTAGCAGCCCAGACAGCAAGCAATTTCGGCCCAGAACCGGCCCACACGCGGGCCAAATGTGGACCAGATCTGGGCCAAAATTGCTTGCTGTATGGCGGTCTATATGGTAGCCATGGAAAAAAAATTTAAAAAGGTAATTTTCCTAGATTATATTTCACATTTCTGATAAAATCAACTCATCATTCTCTCTTTTCCCCTCGACTCAGAATCATGAATTTATATCCAACACTTGGCTTTTTACCCCTCTGAGAATTGACACAATTGCAATCGTTGAGTTAAATTGAGTTGTGCAAAACAAGAGATATAAACTTGCATTTGTGAGAAAAAAAAGTGTCAGAATTGTGAGATAAAATAGGTTGCCTTAATGTTATAGGTTTAAATAGTAGTCCATTTCATGCTGTAACTGCAGGGCTAATACAATATGTCCCCTATGAACTGCATGTGAATATTACAGTATGTAGGCCGATTGTTTAAATCAAATTCATTAGCTTCTAATGGCATCTTTGACAACAGTATTCTATTAAAAAAATATTTGCATTCTGATTCTGACATTCAAACTATGGACAGTATAGAAATAACTACAAATCAAGCTGCAATACCAAACAAGACCACACAGAGACGCAAACAGACCACTATACCAGTCACCTTAACCTGACTTTTTATACACCGAGCCATTGCAAATTATTAAACAGAGCGCAAAAATAAAAAACCCTAATTTGTCGAACATGCTGATCTGAAGGCAGCTTGTCATCAACAGTGACCAGTACTCTGTCAGAGCTAGTGTTATTGCTCATATGTATATGAACACCACTGACTGCAGTCAACTCCTATAATAGCAGACTTCTTCAGGGAGTGTCCATTATAAAACACTTGCCAGACACACGACCATAATCAACTATACCCCCATTACAACCATCATCCATCTGAACTTTACTGGTTTCCTTTATTCAGCCTGTGCAAAAGGCTCATGACACGGATTTATAATGCAGATGCACAAAAGCATGCTCTTCTCCATCACTGGGAGTTTTAATTCAGAATTAATGAGATCCTGACCTCAGGCATTCATAGGCTTGTTTTAAGACAAAAAAAAAAAAAAAAAGTTTGCAGAAGGTGCAGAAAACAGCTGGTGCCATTTGAGCCCCAATGACATGTGGTATATTTTGGGTCAAAAATTGTCTAATACTGCAAATATCCAGGTCTCATGGAGAGGAACTTACACAAAGCACTGACGCCAGAACTGGGTTATGTGAGAAAGTCAAACACCACAACTTTCAAATAAAGCAATTTTCTTTTTATTTAAGGAAGGAGGCAGAGATGGTCTTCCTGAAATGTTAGAGCAAAAAGGGAAAAATCCTTATGAACATAGCACTGAATTTCCCTGACCACATCACAGACCGCTTCCCTGACCAACTCCCTGTCCACTACCAGATCCCTGGCCATAGCCGCTTCCCTGACCAACTCCCTGTCCACTACCAGATCCCTGGTCGAAGCCACTTCCCTGACCAACTCCCTGTCCACTACCAGATCCCTGGCCGAAGCCACTTCCCTGACCAACTCCCTGTCCACTACCAGATCCCTGGCCATAGCCGCTTCCCTGACCGTAGCCGCTTCCCTGACCAACTCCCTGTCCACTACCAGATCCCTGGCCGTAGCCACTTCCCTGACCGTAGCCGCTTCCCTGACCACTACCAGATCCCTGGCCATAGCCGCTTCCCTGACCGTAGCCGCTTCCCTGACCACTACCAGATCCCTGGCCGTAGCCACTTCCCTGACCGTAGCCGCTTCCCTGACCACTACCAGATCCCTGGCCGTAGCCGCTTCCCTGACCGTAGCCGCTTCCCTGACCACTACCAGATCCCTGGCCATAGCCGCTTCCCTTACCGTAGCCGCTTCCCTGACCAACTCCCTGTCCACTACCAGATCCCTGGCCATAGCCGCTTCCCTGACCGTAGCCGCTTCCCTGACCAACTCCCTGTCCACTACCAGATCCCTGGCCATAGCCGCTTCCCTGGCCGTAGCCGCTTCCTTGGCCAACTCCCTGTCCACTACCAGATCCCTGGCCATAGCCGCTTCCCTGACCAAAACCAGTCCCCTGTCCACTTCCCTGGCCGGCACCCTGGCCCTGTCCGCTTCCCTGGCCCTGTCCGGCGCCCTGTCCAGCACCCTGTCCGCTTCCCTGGCCCTGTCCTGCACCCTGTCCTGCACCCTGTCCGCTTCCCTGGCCCTGTCCGGCGCCCTGTCCGCTTCCCTGGCCCTGTCCGGCGCCCTGTCCGCTTCCCTGGCCCTGTCCTGCACCCTGGCCGCTTCCCAGGCCGGCACCCTGGCCCTGTCCGCTTCCCTGGCCCTGTCCGGCGCCCTGTCCGCTTCCCTGGCCGGCACCCTGGCCCTGTCCGCTTCCCTGGCCCTGTCCGGCGCCTTGTCCAGCACCCTGTCTGCTTCCCTGGCCCTGTCCTGCACCCTGTCCGCTTCCCTGGCCCTGTCCTGCACCCTGCCCTGCACCCTGTCCGCTTCCCTGGCCCTGTCCTGCACCCTGTCCGCTTCCCTGGCCCTGTCCTGCACCCTGTCCGCTTCCCTGGCCCTGTCCTGCACCCTGTCCGCTTCCCTGGCCGGCACCCTGGCCCTGTCCGCTTCCCTGGCCCTGTCCGGCGCCTTGTCCAGCACCCTGTCCGCTTCCCTGGCCCTGTCCTGCACCCTGTCCGCTTCCCTGGCCCTGTCCGGCGCCCTGTCCGCTTCCCTGGCCCTGTCCGGCGCCCTGTCCAGCACCCTGTCCGCTTCCCTGGCCCTGTCCTGCACCCTGTCCGCTTCCCTGGCCCTGTCCTGCACCCTGTCCGCTTCCCTGGCCGGCACCCTGGCCCTGTCCGCTTCCCTGGCCCTGTCCGGCGCCTTGTCCAGCACCCTGTCCGCTTCCCTGGCCCTGTCCTGCACCCTGTCCGCTTCCCTGGCCCTGTCCTGCACCCTGTCCGCTTCCCTGGCCCTGTCCTGCACCCTGTCCGCTTCCCTGACCGGCGCCCTGTCCGCTTCCCTGACCGGCGCCCTGTCCGCTTCCCTGACCGGCGCCCCTGTCCGGCACCCTGTCCGCTTCCCTGACCGGCGCCCTGTCCGGCACCCTTTCCGCTTCCCTGACCGGCGCCCTGTCCGGCACCCTGTCCGCTTCCCTGGCCCTGTCCTGCACCCTGTCCGCTTCCCTGGCCGGCGCCCTGTCCTGCACCCTGTCCGCTTCCCCTGGCCCTGTCCTGCACCCTGTCCGCTTCCCTGACCGGCGCCCTGTCCGCTTCCCTGACCGGCGCCCTGTCCGCTGCCCTGGCCGCTTCCCTTGCCCTGTCCGGCGCCCTGGCCCGTGTTCTGACAGCTTCCCTGGCCCTGTCGGCTTGGTTCACTGCATCCATGGCCACTGGTGGTTGGGCAAACACTTCTGTGTGGCAGGACACTGACCATCATGGACACAGTTTTTAGCAGACAGTGGAATGTTCTTTGGGTCAGGACATTGACCGGGTTTCACTGCATGGACAAAGACAGTCAGCTTTAGTTCATGAGCATGGACTGTATGCCATGTCAATATACAGCAAAAGACTTATGCCACAGAGTGAATTTTATTCCAAGAATTATTCCAGTGTATTTTGTAAAGCCATCCAGGGTTTTAAACCATCCTAAAAAGGAGAAATTCAAACCTAAATCTAGACAAGAGTAACAGAAGGCAAAAAAGTAACTTTCTAATCAAAAAAAAAAAAAAACCACACATGCATTAGATTTTTATTTATTTTTTTGGAGGACCCCTAGCATCGATTATAAATGGTAACTCACTTGAACCAGGCTGACTGGAAACAGGATCACATTGAAATCGAGAGCAGCCAGGTCTTTCAGAGCAGTATTGTCTTCCAGAGCAGGGTCTATCAGAAGAACATCCTCGATGGGATAGCAAGTCTTTCAGCCTCAGACCGCCAATACCTTAATACAACATGACATATTTATCTGCTTCAAATCAAGCATTTCAAAAGATCTACTACCCATTCCTTATCCTACACACAAAGATGAAGGGTCACTTATTTTTTGGGTTTCTTCAGGCTGCGTAATGAAGTCAACAGATCACTCACCTAGAGTAGCATCTGTTATGTTCAAGTTTCCAAACAGACACAATAAAACCGCACCAAACGAGCAATACATTCGAGCGGTCATCCTCCCAGCCTACAATCTCACAATGGCCTCTGCTGGAAAATTGAATTGCTGAATTGGCGTGTCAGAAGAAGCAGATAGCTAAATACAGCCAAAGGGCATAAAACTAAAACAAATAAATGTGTTGTTGTTGTAACAGCCACTTCTGTAAATGGGGTTTTAAAGATCCAAGGAGATAAGGTCAACTCCAACCCTGATCAAACTCACCTGCCAGTAGCTTTCTAGTAACTAAATGGAAAGCCTTGATTAGCTTGTTCAGGTGTGTTTGATTGCGGTTGTATGAGGTGAGCTGCATTCAAACCATTCACGTTTTTGGTGTCTCTCTTATCTGATGCACACATTTGATGTCTTGGAGTTTTCACCAATGAGTTGATGAGTTAAATCAGGTGCATTTGAATAGGGAGACATCTAAAATGTGCAGTGTTGGAGGTTCTCCGGGACCAGAATTGGGAACCACTGGTATATAGCATGGAAAGAGCCCTCCCTTTAAATGTATTAAAAAAGGTCACTCTTTCATCACAACCTCACAAAGTTAACCAATGTGTCTACACAATGTGTTTTTACTCACTTAAAATGTCTACACAATGAAATTTTTTTTTAATTCATTTTTTATGAAGTTATGAGCATGATTTAACTCAGGTTTCCAACCTAAATACAATGCTTTGTAGAAGTAAACAAACATGTCTGTGATTGGCTACTTTGCTGCCCTCTGTGCAAATGCTTCATAAAATCATATGACGCTTTCCAAAACAGAAGGGCAGATACACTGGATTAATTTCCAAATAGATTTCGTCATGCTATTATTACTAAGAAAACAGATCCTAGACCAGGAGTTATGGGCAGCTCAAAACAATCAGTTAGACTATTTTACACTATGAGTTAGACCAGTGGTCACCAACCTTTTCAAGCCCAAGATTACATCCAAAGTCCAAATGTAATCCGATCTACCACTTGCAAAAAAATTATGAAAAAACAAGGCCACAATGTAAGTTCTACTTTGAGATTCTTTGTTGCCTGTTAGCACTAGCAAAATATTTAACTACACAAACTATCAACTATAATTGAACATTTTCAACAGTAAAATAACATTAAGTATTTCCACAGGCTTATTATTCATATATAAATTCAATAATCAGTCAATTACAGGCCTAAGCCAATAATGTACTGTTGCACATTCCCTTTTAAAACATATTTCATACACTTTAAAATGGAAATACTCAGGTTAGTGCAACTAACATACACAATATTATGACTCTTTAGTCCGGATGACATCGCGTCGCATTTTTCCAAAAAGAACTTCAAATTTTGATTCGTCTGACCACAGAACAGTTTTCCACTTCGCCACAGTCCATTTTAAATGAGCCTTGGCCCAGAGAAAACAACTGCGCTTTTGGATCATGTTTAGATATTGCTTCTTTTTTGACCTATAGAGTTTTAGCTGGCAACGGTGAATGGCACGGTGGATTGTGTTCACCGACAATGTTTTCTGGAAGTATTCCTGAGCCCATGTTGTGATCTCCATTACAGTAGCGTTCCTGTATGTGATGCAGTGCTGTGTAAGGGCCCGAAGATCACGGGCATCCAGTCTGGTTTTCCGGCCTTGACCCTTACGCACAGAGATTGTTTCAGATTCTCTGAATCTTTGGATGATATTATGCACTCTAGATGATGATAACTTCAAACATCGTATAGATTTTAAAATATTGCTTATTACTTATAAAGCCCTGAATGGTTTAGCACCTCAGTATTTGAATGAGCTCCTTTTACATTATACTCCTCTACGTCCGCTACGTTCTCAAAACTCAGGCAATTTGATAATACCTAGAATATCAAAATCAACTGCGGGCGGCAGATCCTTTTCCTATTTGGCGCCTAAACTCTGGAATAACCTACCTAACATTGTTCGGGAGGCAGACACACTCTTGCAGTTTAAATCTAGATTAAAGACCCATCTCTTTAACCTGGCATACACATAACATACTAATATGCTTTTAATATCCAAATCCGTTAAAGGATTTTTAGGCTGCATTAATTAGGTAAACTGGAACCGGAACACTTCACATAACACCGTACTTTCTACATCATTAGAAGAATGGCATCTACGCTAATATTTGTCTGTTTCTCTCTTATTCCGAGGTCACCGTAGCCACCAGATCCAGTCTGTGTCCAGATCAGAGGGTCACTGCAGTCACCCAGATCCAGTACGTATCCAGACCAGATGGTGGATCAGCACCTAGAAAGGACCTCTACTGCCCTGAAAGACAGCGGAGACCAGGACAACTAGAGCCCAGATACAGATCCCCTGTAAAGACCTTGTCTCAGAGGAGCACCAGGACAAGACCACAGGAAACAAATGATTATTCTGCACAATCTGACTTTGCTGCAGTCTGGAATTGAACTACTGGTTTCGTCTGGTCAGAGGAGAACTGGCCCCCCAACTGAGCCTGGTTTCTCCCAAGGTTTTTTTCTCCATTCTGTCACCGATGGAGTTTCGGTTCCTTGCCGCTGTCGCCTCTGGCTTGCTTAGTTGGGGTCACTTCATCTACAGCGATATCGTTGACTTGATTGCAAATAAATGCACAGACACTATTTCAACTGAACAGAGATGACATCAATGAATTCAATGATGAACTGCCTTTAACTATCATTTTGCATTATTGAGACACTGTTTTCCAAATGAATGTTGTTCAGTGCTTTGGCGCAATGTATTTTGTTTAAAGCACTATATAAATAAAGGTGATGATTGATTGATGATAACTTCAAATTCTTTGCAATTTTTCTCTGAGAAACTCCTTTCTGATATTGCTCCACTATATTTCTCTGCAGCATTGGGGGAATTGGAGATCCTCTGCCTTTCTAGTGTCATATTAATGAATTTACGGCATTGCCTCTATGATTCTTTTAAGTGGATGCAACGGATTATCAGAGAGAGCACACCATGTCTGTCTCATTGTTTTAACTAACAGGAAGTGACTAAACAGGAAGTGACTTCATCACAAGAAACAAAAGATATAATTTTTACAAATGAGTTAGACAAAGAAAAAGTAAATATGAACTTCACATTTTCACTTTAAAATATTTACCAAAAATAATTAAGCTGATATTTGAAACTTACATTTCTTAAAGGGCAACACAAAGCCTTTTATTTGAAGTAGCAGCCCAGACAGCAAGCAATTTCGGCCCAGAACCGGCCCACACGTGGGCCAAATGTGGACCAGATCTGGGCCAAAATTGCTTGCTGTATGGCGGTCTATATGGTAGCCATGGAAAAAAAATTTAAAAAGGTAATTTTCCTAGATTATATTTCACATTTCTGATAAAATCAACTCATCATTCTCTCTTTTCCCCTCGACTCAGAATCATGAATTTATATCCAACACTTGGCTTTTTACCCCTCTGAGAATTGACACAATTGCAATCGTTGAGTTAAATGGAGTTGTGCAAAACAAGAGATATAAACTTGCATTTGTGAGAAAAAAAAGTGTCAGAATTGTGAGATAAAATAGGTTGCCTTAATGTTATAGGTTTAAATAGTAGTCCATTTCATGCTGTAACTGCAGGGCTAATACAATATGTCCCCTATGAACTGCATGTGAATATTACAGTATGTAGGACGATTGTTTAAATCAAATTCATTAGCTTCTAATGGCATCTTTGACAACAGTATTCTATTAAAAAAATATTTGCATTCTGATTCTGACATTCAAACTATGGACAGTATAGAAATAACTACAAATCAAGCTGCAATACCAAACAAGACCACACAGAGACGCAAACAGACCACTATACCAGTCACCTTAACCTGACTTTTTATACACCGAGCCATTGCAAATTATTAAACAGAGCGCAAAAATAAAAAACCCTAATTTGTCGAACATGCTGATCTGAAGGCAGCTTGTCATCAACAGTGACCAGTACTCTGTCAGAGCTAGTGTTATTGCTCATATGTATATAAACACCACTGACTGCAGCCAACTCCTATAATAGCACACTTCTTCAGGGAGTGTCCATTATAAAACACTTGCCAGACACACGACCATAATCAACTATACCCCATTACAACCATCATCCATCTGAACTTTACTGGTTTGCTTTATTCAGCCTGTGCAAAAGGCTCATGACACTGATTTATAATGCAGATGCACAAAAGCATGCTCTTCTCCATCACTGGGAGTTTTAATTCAGAATTAATGAGATCCTGACCTCAGGCATTCATAGGCTTGTTTTAAGACAAAAAAAAAAAAAAAAAAAAAAAAAGTTTGCAGAAGGTGCAGAAAACAGCTGGTGCCATTTGAGCCCCCATGACATGTGGTATATTTGGTCTCAAAAATTGTCTAATACTGCAAATATCCAGGTCTCATGGAGAGGAACTTACACAAAGCACTGACGCCAGAACTGGGTTATGTGAGAAAGTCAAACACCACAACTTTCAAATCAAGCAATTTTCTTTTTATTTAGGGAAGGAGGCAGAGATGGTCTTTCTGAAATGTTAGAGCAAAAGGGAAAAATCCTTATGAACATAGCACTGAATTTCCCTGACCACATCACAGACCGCTTCCCTGACCAACTCCCTGTCCACTACCAGATCCCTGGCCACAGCCGCTTCCCTGACCAACTCCCTGTCCACTACCAGATCCCTGGCCGAAGCCACTTCCCTGACCAACTCCCTGTCCACTACCAGATCCCTGGCCGAAGCCACTTCCCTGACCAACTCCCTGTCCACTACCAGATACCTGGCCATAGCCGCTTCCCTGACCAACTCCCTGTCCACTACCAGATCCCTGGCCGTAGCCACTTCCCTGACCGTAGCCGCTTCCCTGACCACTACCAGATCCCTGGCCATAGCCGCTTCCCTGACCGTAGCCGCTTCCCTGACCAACTCCCTGTCCACTACCAGATCCCTGGCCGTAGCCACTTCCCTGACCGTAGCCGCTTCCCTGACCACTACCAGATCCCTGGCCATAGCCGCTTCCCTGACCGTAGCCGCTTCCCTGACCACTACCAGATCCCTGGCCGTAGCCACTTCCCTGACCGTAGCCGCTTCCCTGACCACTACCAGATCCCTGGCCGTAGCCGCTTCCCTGACCGTAGCCGCTTCCCTGACCACTACCAGATCCCTGGCCGAAGCCACTTCCCTGACCAACTCCCTGTCCACTACCAGATCCCTGGCCATAGCCGCTTCCCTGACCGTAGCCGCTTCCCTGACCAACTCCCTGTCCACTACCAGATCCCTGGCCATAGCCGCTTCCCTGGCCGTAGCCGCTTCCTTGGCCAACTCCCTGTCCACTACCAGATCCCTGGCCATAGCCGCTTCCCTGACCAAAACCAGTCCCCTGTCCACTTCCCTGGCCGGCACCCTGGCCCTGTCCGCTTCCCTGGCCCTGTCCGGCGCCCTGTCCAGCACCCTGTCCGCTTCCCTGGCCCTGTCCTGCACCCTGTCCTGCACCCTGTCCGCTTCCCTGGCCCTGTCCTGCACCCTGTCCGCTTCCCTGGCCCTGTCCGGCGCCCTGTCCGCTTCCCTGGCCCTGTCCTGCACCCTGGCCGCTTCCCAGGCCGGCACCCTGGCCCTGTCAGCTTCCCTGGCCCTGTCCGGCGCCCTGTCCAGCACCCTGTCCGCTTCCCTGGCCCTGTCCTGCACCCTGTCCGCTTCCCTGGCCCTGTCCTGCACCCTGTCCGCTTCCCTGGCCCTGTCCTGCACCCTGTCCGCTTCCCTGGCCCCGTCCTGCACCCTGGCCCTGTCCGCTTCCCTGGCCCTGTCCGGCGCCTTGTCCAGCACCCTGTCCGCTTCCCTGGCCCTGTCCTGCACCCTGTCCGCTTCCCTGGCCCTGTCCAGCACCCTGTCCGCTTCCCTGGCCCTGTCCAGCACCCTGTCCTGCACCCTGTCCGCTTCCCTGGCCCTGTCCGGCGCCCTGTCCGCTTCCCTGGCCCTGTCCTGCACCCTGGCCGCTTCCCTGGCCGGCACCCTGGCCCTGTCCGCTTCCCTGGCCCTGTCCGGCGCCCTGTCCAGCACCCTGTCCGCTTCCCTGGCCCTGTCCTGCACCCTGTCCGCTTCCCTGTCCCTGTCCTGCACCCGGTCCGCTTCCCTGGCCCTGTCCTGCACCCTGTCCGCTTCCCTGGCCGGCACCCTGGCCCTGTCCGCTTCCCTGGCCCTGTCCGGCGCCTTGTCCAGCACCCTGTCCGCTTCCCTGGCCCTGTCCGGCACCCTGTCCGCTTCCCTGGCCCTGTCCGGCACCCTGTCCGCTTCCCTGGCCCTGTCCGGCACCCTGTCCGCTTCCCTGGCCCTGTCCGGCACCCTGTCCGCTTCCCTGACCGGCGCCCTGTCCGGCACCCTGTCCGCTTCCCTGACCGGCGCCCTGTCCGGCACCCTGTCCGGCGCCCTGTCCGCTTCCCTGACCGGCGCCCTGTCCGCTTCCCTGACCGGCGCCCTGTCCGGCACCCTGTCCGGCACCCTGTCCGGCACCCTGTCCGGCGCCCTGTCCGGCGCCCTGTCCGCTTCCCTGACCGGCGCCCTGTCCGGCACCCTGTCCGCTTCCCTGGCCGGCGCCCTGTCCGCTTCCCTGGCCCTGTCCGGCACCCTGTCCGCTTCCCTGACCGGCGCCCTGTCCGCTTCCCTGACCGGCGCCCTGTCCGGCACCCTGTCCGCTTCCCTGACCGGCGCCCTGTCCGGCACCCTGTCCGCTGCCCTGGCCCTGTCCGCTGCCCTGGCCGCTTCCCTTGCCCTGTCCGGCGCCCTGGCCCATGTTCTGACAGCTTCCCTGGCCCTGTCGGCTTGGTTCACTGCATCCATGGCCCACTGGTGGTTGGGCAACACTTCTGTGTGGCAGGACACTGACCATCATGGACAGTTTTTAGCAGACAGTGGAATGTTCTTTGGGTCAGGACATTGACCGGGTTTCACTGCATGGACAAAGACAGTCAGCTTTAGTTCATGAGCATGGACTGTATGCCATGTCAATATACAGCAAAAGACTTATGCCACAGAGTGAATTTTATTCCAAGAATTATTCCAGTGTATTTTGTAAAGCCATCCAGGGTTTTAAACCATCCTAAAAAGGAGAAATTCAAACCTAAATCTAGACAAGAGTAACAGAAGGCAAAAATGTAACTTTCTAATCAAAAAAAAAAAAAAAAAACCCACACATGCATTAGATTTTTATTTATTTTTTTGGAGGACCCCTAGCATCGATTATAAACGGTAACTCACTTGAACCAGGCTGACTGGATTAATTTCCAAATAGATTTCGTCATGCTATTATTACTAAGAAAACAGATCCTAGACCAGGAGTTATGGGCAGCTAAAAACAATCAGTTAGACTATTTTACACTATGAGTTAGACCAGTGGTCACCAACCTTTTCAAGCCCAAGATTACATCCAAAGTCCAAATGTAATCCGATCTACCACTTGCAAAAAATTATGAAAAAACAAGGCCACAATGTAAGTTCTACTTTGAGATTCTTTGTTGCCTGTTAGCACTAGCAAAATATTTAACTACACAAACTATCAACTATAATTCAACATTTTCAACAGTAAAATAACATTAAGTATTTCCACAGGCTTATTATTCATATATAAATTCAATAATCAGTCCATTACAGGCCTAAGCCAATAATGTACTGTTGCACATTCCCTTTTAAAACATATTTCAAACACTTCAAAATGGAAATACTCAGGTTAGTGCAACTAACATACACAATATTATGACTCTTTAGTCCGGATGACATCGCGTCGCATTTTTCCAAAAAGAACTTCAAATTTTGATTCGTCTGACCACAGAACAGCTTTCCACTTCGCCACAGTCCATTTTAAATGAGCCTTGGCCCAGAGAAAACAACTGCGCTTTTGGATCATGTTTAGATATTGCTTCTTTTTTGACCTATAGAGTTTTAGCTGGCAACGGTGAATGGCACGGTGGATTGTGTTCACCGACAATGTTTTCTGGAAGTATTCCTGAGCCCATGTTGTGATCTCCATTACAGTAGCGTTCCTGTATGTGATGCAGTGCTGTGTAAGGGCCCGAAGATCACGGGCATCCAGTCTGGTTTTCCGGCCTTGACCCTTACGCACAGAGATTGTTTCAGATTCTCTGAATCTTTGGATGATATTATGCACTCTAGATGATGATAACTTCAAATTCTTTGCAATTTTTCTCTGAGAAACTCCTTTCTGATATTGCTCCACTATATTTCTCTGCAGCATTGGGGGAATTGGTGATCCTCTGCCTTTCTAGTGTCATATTAATGAATTTACGGCATTGCCTCTATGATTCTTTTAAGTGTATGCAACGGATTATCAGAGAGAGCACACCTGAGCTGTGTCCAAATTCAGGGTCTACATCCTTCGGAGGACGCATTTGAAGGATGTTACGTCACAGCGCCGCGACGAAGGCTGTCCAAATTCGTAGGATCCTTCAAATGCGGCCCACAAATGCGTCCTCCTTTTCCCCGAATTGGAAGGATGGGTGTGGTGGATCCTTTCACGTCCTACCTATCCCATGATTCTTTTCGGCAGGACGAAGCGAGCTGTAGCGGAGTGGGGGAGGAGTATTATTTTCGATGTTTTTTTAAAAACTGGCTTTTCAAAAATATATATTTTCAGTGGTTTTCTAGTTAGGCATTTTGTTTTAGCGTTAAGCTTTTTTTTTTTTTTTTTTACATTTGTACGTGTATATGTAAAAAAAAAAAGTTTACTTTCGTAAATTAGCTTCTTCCTTACTGCCTGTGTGAATATCCCCTTACACACAGCTTATTTGTTAGTGATTGAAGCTGTTTTTAACGCTTCTAAGGACGAAAGAGCAGACAGAAGTGTTTATAAAGCTCTGGGGAGAGTACGATGAGCTCTTCACCCGCGTCTTGCTTGGCGCTGTCACGGTTGCTAGGCGACGGAATATGAGCAACGGTTAAGGGAGGGAACTGAAAGAAGGGTAGCCTGTCCAAATTCACAAACACCGACTTCCGGTTTTTGCGTTCGTCGGAGGACCCATCCTCCTTCAACCGGGTAGGAAGGATCCTAAGGAGGATGCAGACCCTGAATTTGGACACAGCCCATGTCTGTCTCATTGTTTTAACTAACAGGAAGTGACTAAACAGGAAGTGACTTCATCACAAGAAACAAAAGATATAATTTTTACAAATGAGTTAGACAAAGAAAAAGTAAATATGAACTTCACATTTTCACTTTAAAATATTTACCAAAAATAATTAAAGCTGATATTTGAAACTTACATTTCTTAAAGGGCAACACAAAGCCTTTTTTTTGAAGTAGCAGCCCAGACAGCAAGCAATTTCGGCCCAGAACCGGCCCACACGCGGGCCAAATGTGGACCAGATCTGGGCCAAAATTGCTTGCTGTATGGCGGTCTATATGGTAGCCATGGAAAAAAAATTTAAAAAGGTAATTTTCCTAGATTATATTTCACATTTCTGATAAAATCAACTCATCATTCTCTCTTTTCCCCTCGACTCAGAATCATGAATTTATATCCAACACTTGGCTTTTTACCCCTCTGAGAATTGACACAATTGCAATCGTTGAGTTAAATTGAGTTGTGCAAAACAAGAGATATAAACTTGCATTTGTGAGAAAAAAAAGTGTCAGAATTGTGAGATAAAATAGGTTGCCTTAATGTTATAGGTTTAAATAGTAGTCCATTTCATGCTGTAACTGCAGGGCTAATACAATATGTCCCCTATGAACTGCATGTGAATATTACAGTATGTAGGACGATTGTTTAAATCAAATTCATTAGCTTCTAATGGCATCTTTGACAACAGTATTCTATTAAAAAAATATTTGCATTCTGATTCTGACATTCAAACTATGGACAGTATAGAAATAACTACAAATCAAGCTGCAATACCAAACAAGACCACACAGAGACGCAAACAGACCACTATACCAGTCACCTTAACCTGACTTTTTATACACCGAGCCATTGCAAATTATTAAACAGAGCGCAAAAATAAAAAACCCTAATTTGTCGAACATGCTGATCTGAAGGCAGCTTGTCATCAACAGTGACCAGTACTCTGTCAGAGCTAGTGTTATTGCTCATATGTATATAAACACCACTGACTGCAGCCAACTCCTATAATAGCACACTTCTTCAGATAGTGTCCATTATAAAACACTTGCCAGACACACGACCATAATCAACTATACCCCCATTACAACCATCTGAACTTTACTGGTTTGCTTTATTCAGCCTGTGCAAAAGGCTCATGACACTGATTTATAATGCAGATGCACAAAAGCATGCTCTTCTCCATCACTGGGAGTTTTAATTCAGAATTAATGAGATCCTGACCTCAGGCATTCATAGGCTTGTTTTAAGACAAAAAAAAAAAAAAAAAAAAAAAAAAAGTTTGCAGAAGGTGCAGAAAACAGCTGGTGCCATTTGAGCACCCATGACATGTGGTATATTTGGTCTCAAAAATTGTCTAATACTGCAAATATCCAGGTCTCATGGAGAGGAACTTACACAAAGCACTGACGCCAGAACTGGGTTATGTGAGAAAGTCAAACACCACAACTTTCAAATAAAGCAATTTTCTTTTTATTTAAGGGAAGGAGGCAGAGATGGTCTTTCTGAAATGTTAGAGCAAAAAGGGAAAATCCTTATGAACATAGCACTGAATTTCCCTGACCACATCACAGACCGCTTCCCTGACCAACTCCCTGTCCACTACCAGATCCCTGGCCATAGCCGCTTCCCTGACCAACTCCCTGTCCACTACCAGATCCCTGGCCGAAGCCACTTCCCTGACCAACTCCCTGTCCACTACCAGATCCCTGGCCGAAGCCACTTCCCCTGACCAACTCCCTGTCCACTACCAGATCCCTGGCCATAGCCGCTTCCCTGACCAACTCCCTGTCCACTACCAGATCCCTGGCCGTAGCCACTTCCCTGACCGTAGCCGCTTCCCTGTCCACTACCAGATCCCTGGCCGTAGCCACTTCCCTGACCGTAGCCGCTTCCCTGACCACTACCAGATCCCTGGCCATAGCCGCTTCCCTGACCGTAGCCGCTTCCCTGACCACTACCAGATCCCTGGCCGTAGCCGCTTCCCTGACCGTAGCCGCTTCCCTGACCACTACCAGATCCCTGGCCGTAGCCGCTTCCCTGACCGTAGCCGCTTCCCTGACCACTACCAGATCCCTGGCCGAAGCCACTTCCCTGACCAACTCCCTGTCCACTACCAGATCCCTGGCCATAGCCGCTTCCCTGACCGTAGCCGCTTCCCTGACCAACTCCCTGTCCACTACCAGATCCCTGGCCATAGCCGCTTCCCTGGCCGTAGCCTCTTCCTTGGCCAACTCCCTGTCCACTACCAGATCCCTGGCCATAGCCGCTTCCCTGACCAAAACCAGTCCCCTGTCCGCTTCCCTGGCCGGCACCCTGGCCCTGTCCGCTTCCCTGGCCCTGTCCGGCGCCCTGTCCAGCACCCTGTCCGCTTCCCTGGCCCTGTCCTGCACCCTGTCCTGCACCCTGTCCGCTTCCCTGGCCCTGTCCTGCACCCTGTCCTGCACCCTGTCCGCTTCCCTGGCCCTGTCCGGCGCCCTGTCCGCTTCCCTGGCCCTGTCCTGCACCCTGGCCGCTTCCCAGGCCGGCACCCTGGCCCTGTCCGCTTCCCTGGCCCTGTCCGGCGCCCTGTCCAGCACCCTGTCCGCTTCCCTGGCCCTGTCCGCTTCCCTGGCCCTGTCCTGCACCCTGTCCGCTTCCCTGGCCCTGTCCTGCACCCTGGCCCTGTCCGCTTCCCTGGCCCTGTCCGGCGCCTTGTCCAGCACCCTGTCCGCTTCCCTGGCCCTGTCCAGCACCCTGTCCGCTTCCCTGGCCCTGTCCAGCACCCTGTCCGCTTCCCTGGCCCTGTCCAGCACCCTGTCCTGCACCCTGTCCGCTTCCCTGGCCCTGTCCAGCACCCTGTCCGCTTCCCTGGCCCTGTCCAGCACCCTGTCCGCTTCCCTGGCCCTGTCCAGCACCCTGTCCGCTTCCCTGGCCCTGTCCAGCACCCTGTCCGCTTCCCTGGCCCTGTCCAGCACCCTGTCCGCTTCCCTGGCCCTGTCCAGCACCCTGTCCGCTTCCCTGGCCCTGTCCAGCACCCTGTCCGCTTCCCTGGCCCTGTCCAGCACCCTGTCCGCTTCCCTGGCCCTGTCCAGCACCCTGTCCTGCACCCTGTCCGCTTCCCTGGCCCTGTCCGGCGCCCTGTCCGCTTCCCTGGCCCTGTCCTGCACCCTGGCCGCTTCCCTGGCCCTGTCCTGCACCCTGGCCGCTTCCCTGGCCCTGTCCTGCACCCTGGCCCTGTCCGCTTCCCTGGCCCTGTCCGGCGCCCTGTCCAGCACCCTGTCCGCTTCCCTGGCCCTGTCCTGCACCCTGTCCGCTTCCCTGGCCCTGTCCTGCACCCTGTCCGCTTCCCTGGCCCTGTCCTGCACCCTGTCCGCTTCCCTGGCCCTGTCCTGCACCCTGTCCCTGTCCGCTTCCCTGGCCCTGTCCGGCGCCTTGTCCAGCACCCTGTCCGCTTCCCTGGCCCTGTCCTGCACCCTGTCCGCTTCCCTGGCCCTGTCCAGCACCCTGTCCGCTTCCCTGGCCCTGTCCTGCACCCTGTCCGCTTCCCTGGCCCTGTCCTGCACCCTGTCCTGCACCCTGTCCGCTTCCCTGGCCCTGTCCGGCGCCCTGTCCGCTTCCCTGGCCCTGTCCTGCACCCTGGCCGCTTCCCTGGCCGGCACCCTGGCCCTGTCCGCTTCCCTGGCCCTGTCCGGCGCCCTGTCCAGCACCCTGTCCGCTTCCCTGGCCCTGTCCTGCACCCTGTCCGCTTCCCTGACCGGCGCCCTGTCCGGCACCCTGTCCTCTTCCCTGGCCCTGTCCGGCACCCTGTCCGCTTCCCTGACCGGCGCCCTGTCCGGCACCCTGTCCTCTTCCCTGGCCCTGTCCTGCACCCTGTCCGCTTCCCTGACCGGCGCCCTGTCCAACACCCTGTCCGCTTCCCTGACCGGCGCCCTGTCCGCTTCCCTGACCGGCGCCGTGTCCAGCACCCTGTCCGCTTCCCTGACCGGCGCCCTGTCCGGCACCCTGTCCGCTTCCCTGTCCGGCACCCTGTCCGGCACCCTGTCCGGCACCCTGTCCTGCACCCTGTCCGGCACCCTGTCCGGCACCCTGTCCGGCACCCTGTCCGCTTCCCTGACCGGCGCCCTGTCCGGCACCCTGGCCGCTGCCCTGGCCGCTTCCCTTGCCCTGTCCGGCGCCCTGGCCCGTGTTCTGACAGCTTCCCTGGCCCTGTCGGCTTGGTTCACTGCATCCATGGCGCCTGGTGGTTGGGCAACACTTCTGTGTGGCAGGACACTGACCATCATGGACACAGTTTTTAGCAGACAGTGGAATGTTCTTTGGGTCAGGACATTGACCGGGTTTCACTGCATGGACAAAGACAGTCAGCTTTAGTTCATGAGCATGGACTGTATGCCATGTCAATATACAGCAAAAGACTTATGCCACAGAGTGAATTTTATTCCAAGAATTATTCCAGTGTATTTTGTAAAGCCATCCAGGGTTTTAAACCATCCTAAAAAGGAGAAATTCAAACCTAAATCTAGACAAGAGTAACAGAAGGCAAAAATGTAACTTTCTAATCAAAAAAAAAAAAAAAAAAAAAAAAACACATGCATTAGATTTTTATTTATTTTTTTGGAGGACCCCTAGCATCGATTATAAACGGTAACTCACTTGAACCAGGCTGACTGGAAACAGGATCACATTGAAATCGAGAGCAGCCAGGTCTTTCAGAGCAGTCTTGTCTTCCAGAGCAGTGTCTATCAGAAGAACATCCTCGATGGGATAGCAAGTCTTTCAGCCTCAGACCGCCAATACCTTAATACAACATTACATATTTATCTGCTTCAAATCAAGCATTTCAAAAGATCTACTACCCATTCCTTATCCTACACACAAAGATGAAGGGTCACTTATTTTTTGGGTTTCTTCAGGCTGCGTAATGAAGTCAACAGATCACTCACCTAGAGTAGCATCTGTTATGTTCAAGTTTCCAAACAGACACAATAAAACCGCACCAAACGAGCAATACATTCGAGCTGTCATCCTCCCAGCCTACAATCTCACAATGGCCTCTGCTGGAAAATTGAATTGCTGAATTGGCGTGTCAGAAGAAGCAGATAGCTAAATACAGCCAAAGGGCATAAAACTAAAACAAATAAATGTGTTGTTGTTGTTGTAACAGCCACTTCTGTAAATGGGGTTTTAAAGATCCAAGGAGATAAGGTCAACTCCAACCCTGATCAAACTCACCTGCCAGTAGCTTTCTAGTAACTGAATGGAAGGCCTTGATTAGCTTGTTCAGGTGTGTTTGATTGCGGTTGTATGAGGTGAGCTGCATTCAAACCATTCACGTTTTTGGTGTCTCTCTTATCTGATGCACACATTTGATGTCTTGGAGTTTTCACCAATGAGTTGATGAGTTAAATCAGGTGCATTTGAATAGGGAGACATCTAAAATGTGCAGTGTTGGAGGTTCTCCGGGACCAGAATTGGGAACCACTGGTATATAGCATGGAAAGAGCGCTCCCTTTAAATGTATTAAAAAAGGTCACTCTTTCATCACAACCTCACAAAGTTAACCAATGTGTCTACACAATGTGTTTTTACTCACTTAAAATGTCTACACAATGAAAGTTTATTTTTAATTCATTTTTTATGAAGTTATGAGCATGATTTAACTCAGGTTTCCAACCTAAATACAATGCTTTGTAGAAGTAAACAAACATGTCTGTGATTGGCTACTTTGCTGCCCTCTGTGAAAATGCTTCATAAAATCATATGACGCTTTCCAAAACAGAAGGGCAGATACACTGGATTAATTTCCAAATAGATTTCGTCATGCTATTATTACTAAGAAAACAGATCCTAGACCAGGAGTTATGGGCAGCTAAAAACAATCAGTTAGACTATTTTACACTATGAGTTAGACCAGTGGTCACCAACCTTTTCAAGCCCAAGATTACATCCAAAGTCCAAATGTAATCCGATCTACCACTTGCAAAAAATTATGAAAAAACAAGGCCACAATGTAAGTTCTACTTTGAGATTCTTTGTTGCCTGTTAGCACTAGCAAAATATTTAACTACACAAACTATCAACTATAATTGAACATTTTCAACAGTAAAATAACATTAAGTATTTCCACAGGCTTATTATTCATATATAAATTCAATAATCAGTCAATTACAGGCCTAAGCCAATAATGTACTGTTGCACATTCCCTTTTAAAACATATTTCATACACTTCAAAATGGAAATACTCAGGTTAGTGCAACTAACATACACAATATTATGACTCTTTAGTCCGAATGACATCGCGTCGCATTTTTCCAAAAAGAAACTTCAAATTTTGATTCGTCTGACCACAGAACAGTTTTCCACTTTGCCACAGTCCATTTTAAATGAGCCTTGGCCCAGAGAAAACACCTTCGCTTTTGGATCATGTTTAGATATTGCTTCTTTTTTGACCTATAGAGTTTTAGCTGGCAACGGTGAATGGCACGGTGGATTGTGTTCACCGACAATGTTTTCTGGAAGTATTCCTGAGCCCATGTTGTGATCTCCATTACAGTAGCGTTCCTGTATGTGATGCAGTGCTGTGTAAGGGCCCGAAGATCACGGGCATCCAGTCTGGTTTTCCGGCCTTGACCCTTACGCACAGAGATTGTTTCAGATTCTCTGAATCTTTGGATGATATTATGCACTGTAGATGATGAGAACTTCAAACTCTTTGCAATTTTTCTCTGAGAAACTCCTTTCTGATATTGCTCCACTATATTTCTCTGCAGCATTGGGGGAATTGGTGATCCTCTGCCCATCTTGACTTCTGAGAGACACTGTCACTCTGAGAGGCTCTTTTTATACTCAATCATGTTCCCAATTGACCTAGCAAGTTGCAAATTGGTCCTCCAGATGTTTCTTATATGTACATTTTACTTTTCCGGCCTCTTATTGCTACCTGTCCCAACTTTTTCGGAATGTGTAGCTCTCATAAAATCCTAAATGATATTTGGCATGACATTTCAAAATGTCGAACTTTCAACATTCGATATGTTATCTATATTCTATTGTGAATAAAATATAAGTTTATGAGATTTGTTAATTTAATTCCTTTCCTTTTATACTTACAATTTGTTCAGTGTCCAAAATTCTTTTGGAATCGGGTTTGTAAATTTCATTGAAGCGTGAATAAACTTTCTCTTGAGTGGAGTAGCGGTTCATGAAATGATGCAAGCAGCAATGTCATTGGCTGATAAATAACATTTTTTATGTTGGACCCACTGCATTGAACTTTTTAATTTTTAACACGTTTATCACAAAACAACACACACAAAAAATGCATGAAAAAAATAACTCTTTTAAGAGTGCATGACTTATTGATCAATTTTGGATTTGGATTTGAATCGAAGCCTAAGGATCCAATGGACAATTCATAAAGAACCATCTTCTTCAATCCTGAATGAATCAGCCATTTAAACAAATACAATGAATCAATAAATGACTCGATGACTTAATCATTAAGATATTTACCACCACCTACTGGCAGTTTTAGTTTATTATTTAGAGCCAATTACTATTAAAAGAAATAATATTGTTAATGTAAAAATGTCTAAGTCATAACATAACATCATTTCATATATATAATTAAATATATTAAAAAAAATATATTAAACTGTTACTGTGCTTCCAGTATTCTAGCTCGCTGATTGGTTTAAACCACCAATTTATCTTACATAAATATGGCCTCCCATAGTATGCTCTCCAATCCAATCAGAATGCACTGTGCCTAGTGCAAGAACAGAACAGACTGGGCATATGCCTGTCACTCCAGGATCAAACTCTGTCTGTGATGCGCCTTTTTTCCGAAGCCCATGTTAACGGATCAGAGCATTCACACTGCACACAATAAAAGGCTAGAAATAAAATGCTCGAAAATAATTCATATCTAACACATGAGCCAGGGGCGCAACTATCCAGTGTTAGAGGGGATAGTTACCTAAATTTTATCCAGTTTTTGGTGTCTCTCTTATCTGATGCACACATTTGAGGTCTTGGAGTTTTCACCAATGAGTTGATGAGTTAAATGCAGAGCACAAATTCTGAGTATGGGTCACCATACTTGGCTGAATGTCACTTCACTTCATTGTACAAAATCACAGTCTGGGGACTCAGAACTCAGAACAACTGCTAACATTAAGTTTAAGGTAAAAATAACTGCCATGAAATTATAGTATCTTACTCCTATGCAATAAATTGTTCTTTCACTAGATCTCTTTACCTCTGTCTTTATCCTCTTCTCTTCTTTTTGGCACTGTATCTATCGCAGACTATGCTCATTTATAATGTGTCATGTAAATTCGGCCTTCCGTCACAATCAGGAAACTTTCACCGTGTCTAGTACTGGCGCGAGCTGCCAGGCCCGTTTCTACGAGCTGTGTGTTAACAAAAGCAGTGCTGTATACATTGGATGCGGCGTCGGGCACGCTACACAACAAATTACCAACAACTGATCGTGCGCGCGCTCTGTTTCTGACGCACTTCAAGCTCTCGATGGGCGGGGGAAGATTGAAGAGCCAGACTTTTTTTATTTTATTTTTTGGTAGTATTTCGAATTAATGGTTTTTATATAGTAGCCTATTATTAAAAAATATATATGTAAAAAAAAAAAAAATCACTCGTTCACTCATTCTGGCGCCCCTATGGATGAGTGGCGCCCTTAGCATTTGCCTGTACCGCCTATGCCGTGGGCCGGTGTCCTTACATTTTATCCAATCCTAGCCTGTCAGATTTTCCTACGCGGGTTTACTGCGCACGCGCACATCAATATCGCGTCCTTTGTCTCATGCTAAACAACGATATTTAATGTATCTGCATTACTGTTAGGGTAGGTTTAGGGCTGGAGTAGTTGTAGACTTTAATAAAAACGCAATCTAATTGGTAGAAAATAATATTTATTGTTGGTTTCCTGTAACTGTATCCATTTTAGCTACAACCGCGAATATAACACATAATTACTGTATTTGCAGTACTGTAAGGGTATGATTAGGGTTGTGGTAGGTGTAGACGTTAATAAACCACAACTTTACAGAAGAATTTTCGTTGTGGAATTGTACTACCCACTGTTTTGGTGGGAGGTAGGAAAATCTGACAGCATAGGACAAATCGACAGAACACCGGCACTGCATAGACGTCACATTTTAAGTCCTACCTGTTGCCTTTCACCAATCACTTATTTAGCTGCTGTCGCATCCCTTGACATGTCATCTCCTTTTCCCTCATTCTTTTTCTATTTTTAGCCCCCAAGAGCTTTTTTGTTTCATCCATCTTTTTCGAGTTTCAAAGACAACACACTAACATTACTGCTTCTTACTCAGCGCTCATGCCGCTTGTTAGAGCTCTAAAAAAATATAATAATATATATATATATATATATTTAAGTCCGCACACGCAGAGCAGCGTGTATGTGATGAAGCACGTCTGGTTTTGTGACAGCGCAAAGGAAATATGCGTGCGCTCTTGCATTATTTTAATGTGCTTTCTTGTTATATTTATGCGCTCTCACTGCTGACCGCATACACATACTATACACACTGCAAACACTTGAGGCACAGCTACAATTAATGAGCTCTATAAACATTGCATGGCAAAAAAGAAAAAGAAACGGACACAGGATTTTTTTTTTTTTTTTTTTTGCCATAAGTCTATACATTTTGTTACATCTTTACCAGTGCTTTAAGTGGGCAGGTATGCACAGGTACTCAGTACCGCCACTTCCAAATATAGCTCTTGAGCATACCACCACCTCTCCATGCGCCCAGAACATGCTTTTAGTGTACCAGTATGTTCATTTGGACATCTGTTTTAATAGAGGTTTATAATCCTTTGCCTGCACTGCTGCTTTTCAGAGCGCCCTTCACAATGCACGCTTCCTAATTCTTCCTAGTTCGGAGTATGGAGCATGAATCATTTGAACCAGTTTGGGAGTTCGGAGCGGGATCGCGAATCATTTGAGTCAGTTCGGGAGTTCGGAGCGGCTTCGCGGATCATTTGAATCAGTTCGAGAGTTCGTAGCGGGTGTGCGAATTATTTGAATCAGTTTGGGAGTTCAAGCGGGTTCGCGAATCATTTGAGTCAGTTTGGTGATCATGAATCATTTGAATCAGTTCGGCAGTTTGTAGCGGGTTCGCGAATCATTTGAGTCAGTTCGGGAGTACAAGGCGGGTTCGGGAATCATTTGAGTCAGTTTAGGGATAGCGAATCATTTGAATCAGTTCGTGAGTTCGTAGCGGGTTCGCAAATCATTTGAGTCAATTCGGGAGTTCGTAGCGGGTTAGGGAATCATTTGAGTCAGTTTGGGGATCGCGAATCATTTGATTCAGTTTGGGAGTTCGGAGCGGGATCGCGAATCATTTGAGTCAGTTCGGGAGTTCGTAGCGGGTTCGTGAATCATTGAGTCAGTTTGGGGATCGCAAATCATTTGAATCAATTCGGGAGTTCGGAGCGGCTTCGCGGATCATTTGAATCAATTCGAGAGTTCGTAGCGGGTTTGCGAATCATTTGAATCAGTTCGGGAGTTCAAAGCGGGTTCGCGAATTATTTGAATCAGTTCGGGAGTTCGGAGCGTGATTCATTTGAGTCAGTTCGGGATTTCGGAGCTGGTTCGCGAATCATTTGAGTCAGATTGGAAGTTTGAATGCAGTGATGCAGTAGCTCTTTCTAAGGGGATTTTTTCAAAATCCTTTTGCACATTTTATTTATGTTCAGTAGTTCTTTCTAGCTCAAGCAAATCCACAAACTAATACAAGGATTTGTTATTAAGGATGCTGCCGATGCACCCCAGGGGGCCGGAGATAGAGCCCACAGAGGGAGAAACTTTGAACGGCTGTATCTCGCCGAGACCCAGTGTTGA
Organism: Carassius auratus; assembly: GCF_003368295.1. Taxonomy (NCBI): domain Eukaryota; kingdom Metazoa; phylum Chordata; class Actinopteri; order Cypriniformes; family Cyprinidae; genus Carassius; species Carassius auratus. The sequence goes on from NC_039275.1 coordinate 657,802, forward strand.
CTGCTGTGTATAAAAGCCCTTCAATATAGTTGTTACCTCAGGGATGAGGGGACTCATCAAAAAAATAAAAAACAGAAAATAATCTTTTGGGCCACTTAAAGCACTGATAATTTTGGCTTATGTCTGTTCTAGAGACGTTACAACTTTTTGATAAACCTCTAGTTGGTTTTCTTTTGGAAATAGGTTTCAAATTAATCCTGAATGCATTTATGACTGTAAAAGCATATCGGTGTGTGTCACAATCGAAAAATTTATCAAAGAAATCACGATAGGGTTTTTTTTTTTTTTTTTTTCATATCGCACAGCACTAGTTCATTCAATAAATACAGTTAACAATCTAGCTTCTGAGTACGTGTTATTAACCCAACAATAGCGGGGTCAGTTAATTTTTTTGCAGTGGGCCGCGCAAACATATTTGTGTGGTTGTGTGGGCCGCGAGCTGAAAAAGGTTGGGAACCACTGCAGTAACCCATTCATGAAGACAGTAGTCACTTGCAACATGTGAATGAATCAGCTGTTTGAAAGAATGACTAATGACTCACTCATTAAAACAGTCATTCATCGTCATCTACTGGTGGTTTGGTTTCATATTTATAAGTACAGCATTTTTCCCAATATATTTTACTTTCTTTTTTGTATGTTCAAAAATATTTAAAACATTAATCTTATTAAATTATGCATTTGAAATTCTGTGTTGTAAATGCATTTATCCACCTCAACTTCATCAAACCTTCTGTTTAAATACATCTGTTTCCTCTGCAGTGAAAAGATGGGAGTTTGATAATCGTATGCACACTCTAATGCGAACATTAAAAATTGCAAAAATAAATTACTTCACTGCTCACAAAGAGAAGCATGAACACAGGTGTCCAAAATAGTTTGTGGAATAATGTGCTCTTTTTACTTGAAGCATATGTTGTCTTTTTCCTTTATTTTCTTGTCAGAGCGCACCAGAATGCTTAATTTAACTAAACTTAAAAAAAAATTATTATCTAGTATTATTTCATACCTGCAAACTCACAAGAGATCAAAAAGGTGACATAGTTCAGAATATGACCCTGAGTCAAGAAGGACATTTTCGAGAATTTAGCTTTTAACTCACAAAAAAAAAAAAAAAAAAAAAAATGAAATAGTCATCATTTACTCACCCTTCATAATTAATCGCTTACCAGCTCTAGTTTTTATATAATCTGAAAAAATGAGGATATAATGTGTATGAAAAAATAACCTAAATAAGATTTTTATGTAACTGTAAATCATTTATAGTGGTGTCATATCTGCTCCCAGATTGACCTTTTACAAAACAAATACAGGAATACATTGGCTATAATATAATTATATACATGGTAAAAGTTCACTGTCCCTTAAAGAGCCACACAGATGGGAAATCAAAAATTACCTGTATTACAGTGTGTGATGTAGCTGTCCATCAGTGTAAACAATGTGCAAATAATTAAACCAAAAAGTACATGATTTATAAAGTTATTGGCTTCTAAAGTAAGGAGTCGACTCTGAATCGCTGAAACCAGTCGTTATAGATTTCAAATCTTTTGCCCATCTCTATGTACGTCACTAGGAACACTTTGCATAATAATCTCCGCCTACCGTCTTGAGAGAAACTGAACTCTGAGCTGCCAGGCTTCAGCTATTCTTGAACAGTAATTTCAGAGAAGAAGCAAGTTGTTAGATAGTGATTAAAGACTCTTTAAGACAAACTTATTTTTTTTTATGAATTGCATTTAACCAAATGGGGTCAGTTTTGATTTTGTGTGTTCTTTAAACAAAAGTATCTGTGTGTGTGTGTGTGTGTGTGTGAGTTGTGAATAGTTTTTTATTCTCTTTTGTTAGTCACTTTGAATAAAAGTATTTGTTTAATGCATAAATGTAAATTAGAAATCGAAACAAACCAAAATGAAGAATGCATCTACTGAGTATCTACACTAAGTAAACAGTTTAGGGTTGGTAAGATTTTGTTAATTATTATTCATTACATTGATCAAAAGTGACAGTAAAGGCATTTATATTTCTATTTCAAATGAATCCTGTTCTCTTGAACTTTCTGTTCATCAAAGAATCTTGAAAAATAAAATGTATCACAGTGTTCCACAAAAATAAAAAAATGTTTTCAACATTGCTAATAATCAGAAATGTATTATTCTGATTTCTGAAGATCATGTGACACTGAAGACTGGAGGAATGATGCTGAAAATACAGCGGAGCATCACAGAAATACATTACATTTGACTATATATTCAGAGAAAACAGCTATTTGCTTTTTTGTTTTTCTTTAACTATTATTCTTCAAATAAATGCAGCCTTTCTTAGCATGAGAGACAACAACAAAAGACCCCAAATGTTTGAACAATAATTTATTATTTCCATGAAGCAAGACGAGATCTATGGACGGCAGAAAGACAGTAGTTTGTCTGTCTACCAGGCTTAAGTTTGAGTGTTGCAACCTTTGAAACATTTAGTGCAAGTAAAAAGTGAAAAAGGTGAATTCTGGGAACACACGAGTGCTATTTAGGAATAACCAATCGCTGACTTGAAGAGCATGACAGAATGCAAAACAGAGTGAAAAATTAAAGCATGAACTAAAATAGCTCAAATCCAGCAAACACAAATAACTAAAAACAGAGCGGGAGATGATGCAGCTTCTGATGTAGCTTCAGTTCAGAGGAATGTGAACTGTAGATGTGTTTGATCAGATGCGGTGGATATAGAGACACACGTGTGCTTGTATTCCCACTGGGAGTGATGAAACAGCTATTTTTACCTGGTGACTGTCAGGAATGAAATCCTAAAATGAAGCAGAATGACAGATGAAACCAGTAAAGGATTCAAGAAGCACCAAGCTAAATTTACTTTCTGATTTTTTTTTTTTTTTTTTTGCATTTTCCTTTTTTTCAGGATATCAGTGCATTTAGATGAAAATTACAAAAAATACAACGAAACAGAGACTGAAGAACAAGTTCAATAAACAGCCATATCACTGACAATTTTATACTATCATATTAGTATCACTGAGATACTATTAAAGTTTCTTATTAATAGTTTGAATTCATAAACAGCAGAGAGGCATGCGAACAAACTGAATTATTCTCCTATTTATCAGCATTACAATACTGTTTTTCCATGGATCTACTTACTAGTGAACACTAAAAGCACAGTGACATATGCAGTGCTTTAAGTGGCCCCAAAGAGGTGCCGGTACTCTATAATAGCCAAAAAAAAATGAAATTTTTTGATGACTCCCCTCATCCCCTGAGGTAACAACAACTATATTTAAGGGCTTTTATATACAGCAGTCAACAGGCAACCTTAAAAACAAATCCTTTTATTAGTTTGTGGATTTGCTTGAGCTAGAAAGAACTACTGAACATAAATAAAATGTGCAAAATGATTTTGAAAAAATACCCTTAGAAAGAGCTACTGCATCACTGCATTCAAACTTCCAAACTGACTCAAATGATTCGCGAACCAGCTCCGAACTCCCAAACTTACTCAAATGAATCACGCTCCGAACCCCTGAACTGATTCAAATAATTCGCGATTCCCAAACTGACTCAAATGATTCGCGAACCCGCTTTGAACTCCCGAACTGATTCAAATGATTCGCGATCCCGCTCCGAACTCCCAAACTGACTCAAATGATTCGCGACGAACTCCCGAACTGACTCAAATGATTCGCGAACCCGCTTTGAACTCCCGAACTGACTCAAATGATTCGCGATCCCGCTCCGAACTCCCGAACTGACTCAAATGATTCGCAAACTCGCTACAAACTCCCGAACTGATTCAAATGATCCGCAAAGCCCCTCTGAACTCCCGAACTGACTCAAATGAATCGCGATCCCGCTCCGAACTCCCGAACTGGTTCAAATGATTCACGCTCCATACTCCGAACTAGGAAGAATTGTGAACATACTGGTACGCTAAAAGCACGTTCTGGGCGCATGGAGAGGTGGTGGTACACTCAAGAGCTATATTTGGAAGTGGCGGTACTGAGTACTGTGTGTAAAAGCACAGCACTTAAAGCACTGGACATATGCTAATACACCATTTACATGCAATAACTGTATTAAACTTTACTTTAATATTATTGTGACACCACCATGCTTTATACAGAAATATATACACTGTAAAAATTACTTTTCTAAGTCACCCAAAACTGAAAATCTCCTCACCCCCTCAGGTTATTCAAGATCAGGGTGAGTTTGTTTCTTCATCAGGTTTGGAGAAATGTAGCATTGCATCAGTGTCTCATCAATGGATGCTCTGCAGTGAATGGGTGCCGTCAGAATGAGAGTCAGATAAAAACATCACAGCACTCCAGTCCATCAGTGAACATCTGGAGAAGATGAAAGCTGCGTCTTTGAACTCTCATTCTGACGGCACCCATTCACTGCAGAGCATCCATTGATGAGACACTGATGCAATGATGCATTCTCATATTCTTCACATATTAATTTCTGGCTGAACTATTCCTTTAATGTGCTCAGATCAAGCAGGGCTAAGCGTGTCTGTTTTCACACTGCCGTGTTTCTTCATACTGCTCTCACCGGAGAAGTCTTTTATGACGCTGTAATAAACACTTACAGTGCTTTTGCTGGCTCGGCTCTGATCTGACCTGCGTTTACAGACGCAGAGCCTCTTAAAAGCAGCACGAAACTTCTGCGACATGGCATTGTAGATGATGGGGTTGACGGCGCTGTTGGTGTAAATGCACATGCGACAGAAGAGCAGGAACCAGGTGTTGAGATACGGCGGATCCATGAAGGAATTCACAACCACTAGAGTCCGATACGGCATCCAGAGCAGAGCGAACAGAACCACCACCACCGCCAGCATCTTTGTGACCTGCAACACAAGTCAGAGTAGTACAACAGAGTAGAAGAAAATAGAAATATGAGCTGCTGCAATGTGTATTTACTTTTAAATGCAGAGCAGTTGCACATGATTGCATAAGTTTGATACTTTCTGAAGAAATGCGAGTTGCGCTTTGATTCTCAAAATATGGAAATCGCAACATGAAGCTTGAAGTTTTTGGAGGTTGATTGGACTCTCTCCGATAATGCTGGTCTCTAAAAAATTGCTCAGCTCCTCCTTAATGTGAATTTTAGCCTTTTATATTTATCTGTCAGACAAGTCTACATGTCTCAAAAACACTCCTGCTGACATATTATTGATTATATATGTAAAAATCATATTTTTGTAAGATGATACAGAACATTATCTCCCTAAAAATAATAATAATATAAATTATGGCTTTAATTATGGATCATAAAAAAACATAATAAACAGTGGTTTGAGAGACAGACTTGTAATCTAAAGGTCACTTTCATATTTGTATGACAATATATAAATAAATATACATAAACAATTTTTATGAATTATATATGTGGAACAAAAAAATTACTTTAGTGGACTTAATTTGATGTGGACACCAAAATGTTGACATCTCATTTTTGACCCTTAAACATATACATATATATATACACACACACACACACACACACACTCACTCACTCACGCACACGCCCACGCACAGGCACGCACACGCACACACTCACACACACACACGAGTCACGCACACACTCACGCGCACGCACGCACGCACGCACGCACACACTAACACACACTCTCACACACACGCGCGCGCACACACACAGTCACACTCTCACACACACACACACACACACACACTCACACACGCACTCGCACACGCGCACGCACGCATACACTCACGCACACACACACTCACGCACACATACACACTCACGCACAAGCGTTCACACACACACCGTATGTATAATGTATATATCAGAGTTATTATAGTTAACTAAAACCATTAAACTTATTTTAACTAGTTCCCAAAGAAACAAATCACATTTTTATTTAGTAAAACTAAAATTAGTATTACTGAAATAAAAATGTAAATAATCTATATAAACATAAAAAAAACTATTTTTATTTATTTCTTTAGAAATTATTCATAAAACAAATGAAAAGATATATGTATATATTTTATCTGAATTACCCAGACTCACATGAATATATAAAATAAAAAGAATAGTTTGTTTCTTTATGATTTCTAGGATGTAGATGATTGACAGAGCGCACCTGTTTTCTGGAAGACGCTGCGTTTGCTCTGCAGGACACTTTAACAGAGCTGTGTCGACGGCTCCGATGGACGGAGAGCTTCTGCTCGGACAGATTCGCTGGCAGCGGGTCTCGAAACAAGATCCTGGCGATCAGACCGTAAAGAACCAAAGCCACGACGAGAGGAACCACATAAAACAGGGTGAAGTCCAGGAAGTAGATGGGCATATACAGGTTCCTGTACACCCGATAGCCACAGCGAACCACGACGCCGTCAGAATAAACCGTCTCATTGGTGTCCACCAGGAAGAACCACATGATGCAGTACAGAGATGTGAAGATCCAGACGCAGGCGATGATCTTCTTGGCTCTCGATGCGGTGCAGATGAACTGGGCTTTGATGGAGTGGCAGATGGCGATGTAGCGCTCGATGGTGAAGGCCGTGATGGAGCAGGAGGAGACATTGATTCCCAGATACTGCAGGTACGTGATGCAAACACAGCCGGCATAACCGTAGATCCACGAAGACACAACCTCAGAGATGTTTGGTAAACCGGCGGCCAACAGCACGGTCAGATCAGCCATGGCTAAACTCACCAGGTAACAGTTGGTCGCGGTCATCATGTGTTTGCTTCGGATCACCACCAGGACCACCATGACGTTCCCAGCGATTCCCACGCCGCAGATGAGCAGCGACAGAGAGATGGTGACCGCCTGGACCTCCAGAGAGTTCTCCGGCATCGTGGTCAGAGTCTGACCGGCGCTGGAGTTTCTGTCAGTGCTGTTATCCATCGTGGAGCTGCTCAAGATATCCTTATCATACCCATCTCAACAAAACTCCTGGAGAAAGTTAGAGAAGAATTCAGAAAAATGCACACCATTTCTTTCATGAGTTTTTAGATTTCTTCAGAATTTTTATTAATATTATTAATATTTATTTTTTTAAAAATTAGTTAAAATTTTGTATTTTTATTGTCTTTTTTATTTATATATTTTTTATTTATTTTAGTTTTGCTCATTTTAGTACATCAAGTTCCGAAAATGAGAAATAAAATAGTTTAAATAAAATAACATAAAAAAAATTAATAGTGGAAAGAGAATAAATATATTTTTAATATGCATAGCGGAAAATAAATAAATAGTGGAAATAAAAAAATAAAAAAATATATATATATATTTTAAAATGCCTTTTCATATTTAACTTTGTTTCAATTAAAGTGTATTTTATTTATATTTTATTTTAAAATGTTATTTTAGTCTGTTTTCAGTCAACCCTGATACACAATTCCATAATATTTGCAGATCATTTTATACATTAACTGAAAAATACAGGCTGAAGGCTTATCACAGACACTTTTTTTAATGAGCTGCATCACTTCCACTGCGACATTTCATGCAAAACATAAATTAAAACAGTTACTTAGGACAAAGCCTTTATACACAGTTGAAAATCTAACTTTTAAGAAATGAATGCAGTTGTTTCACATATTTCGTGTACAGATGAACGCATGTGCTCTCGGATGCATGAAATGTCCCTCACCGTGAAGCTGGATGATCTTCCAGACGATGGATCTTCAGTTATCGTTCACGAACGAAAGGTGTTTCTTCTCCAGAGATCTGCAGCATGTGCTGAGAACCAGCATCAGTCCTCTTCTTCTCTTCTCTCTCCTCCTCTTCAGTCTCTCTCTTTTTAAACAACATGAATCTACAATGCATAAAACAACAGCAAACAAAGCCGACGTTTTATTAGCCCAATCAGAAAAGAGTATCTTTTGGAGAATATTTAGATTAATTTGCACCTTCAGATTCCAGATTTTCAAATAAATATTGTCATATTTGAGACTCTTTATAGTTCAGAGTTCAGTGCAGCAGATTATCTGTTAGTTTATTTTTAATGTCTGAATTTTCTCTATTATCCAGGTGGTCATTAACTGTTTAGTTGACTTGTTTTCAGCTGATGCACACGTACTAAAATAAGTGCCATGCTTTAGACGTCAAATGGATTTCAGATCACATTTACATTTGTGATTTGTGTGTTTTTTATTGATATTTATTTATTGCATAATATGAATTCTTTGTCAGCCTGATTAAGTTTATTCAGATTTTTTTTCTTAACTGGGGACTTGAACAACATGCATTTTCCGCATCTCCCTTTGAGACGTGTCCTAGCGGACAAATGAGGTTCAAAAGACCTTAAATATTGACATCAAACACTGACGTCAAAACACAGGTCAGATATCCAGATCAGACTGACGTCAGAAACTTGATGTGCATTTAATATCCACACATTGATGTGCATTCGTCCACCATCCCACTGGGAACTTGATGTTGAGTGGACATCGAATCGACTTCAAACACTGATGTAAGAACACAAATATCCAAATCAGAAACTTGATGTACATTATACAGGAATAAGGCCATGGGTTGCTGTATAATGCAGAATGTTACAGAATTTGGCCAATTGAGATCAGAATAGGTGCATTTCATGTTGAATTTACATCTGTATTATTGAAGTTTCAAGAAATTGTCTTTCATAGCATAGGCTTTTTATAACAGTGTGTGGATGTGAAAAGGTTTGATTTGCATTTTTGACATCAGTGTTTGATGTTAATGTTTGTTTCTTCAGCATCAAGGTTCCCGCTGGGACTGACTGATTAAAGGAAGTGATTGAGCAGCTCAAATGAGTTTGATATTGAATGCACTGTTTTTACATTAAATGTAATATTGTAACATGTACTAAATGTCAGTGAATAAGCATTACAAATGTGTACAGGGAACTACTATGGGGATTTATTAAATATCACACACACACAGAATAAATAATCCAAACTAACAGAGTAGAACAGAAAGAGAGGCAGAAAATCGATCTGTATAAACAAAGATTAGTCAAACTGTACGATCAACTGATCAATAAACAGTCACACACCGCAGCAGACAGTGTGACGTGTGCAGAAAACATCTCATAAGTGCTGAAATCAGTGCAAATAAATCCATGCAAACACATATCAGGTGTATAAAGTGCACAAACACACCAGACCGAGACAACAGTGCAACTTAGCATTAAGAGACAGCAAGAGAAACACACACACACACACACACACACACACACACACACTCAGTAGGGGATCTGGTTCTGATAGTACTGGATCATGTCATACGTTTTGCTCCTGGAACAATCAGGTAACGAGGTGGGTTATAATTTGGCAGGGGGGTGAAATTGGGTAACCCTGATCCTCATGAGTTGATCTGCTCCCCCTAAAATAATCACTAGTCACAGATGTCTTCATCTCATGTGAGTGGACATCATTTTAAACATACTCTGCTTAAATACTATTAATTTAAGTAAACAAATGTTTAATAAGGAGCAACATACCAAGTGCTTCTTCATAATATTCTGTCATCAATTACTCAGACTCATATTTTCCAAACCCACATGACTTTAATTTTACAATGAAACACATATCACAGTGTTGTTGTTGTTTCCATTCAGTGAAACATTCCTCAAAACATCATCTTTTGTTTTTTTTACAGTAAAAAAGAAAGTCATACATGTTTGGAACGACACGAGGCGAGTAAATGACAGAATGTTCCTTTTTGGGTGAACTATCCCTTTAAGGCAGCATTTCTCTTTTTTTTTCTTTTTTTTTTACATTCAGGTCATAAACAAGGCAAGAGTTAACTACTAATACAGACATGATCAAAGATAGTAATTCTCAGAACTGCAGAGAAACTACCAAGACTTCATAAAAGGTAAATAATTTAAGTTAATCTGTAGATACTTTAATATATGAGACCCAGATCTTAAATATGATGACCTGAATTTAGCACATTTTAAATGTAGTAAACTTCTCCAGCCACAAGAGGGGGCCACCTCACTAATAGTAGCTGAAAAACTCACCTAGCATAACATGCTACAGCTAAAGAACAAAGTATAGGCCAAAAACACAAACAAATGGCCACAAAATTAAAGGGTTAATTCACCTAAAAAATTACTTTAACTCACCCTCATGTATTTTCCAAACCTGTATGAGTTTCTTTAAATATTTTGAAGAATGTTGGAAAGTTCAATAAATGAATGGCAGAGGGCCGGGCCAGCGATGATGTAACTAAAGTACTTTATACACAAAATGTTCATAGAGCATTAGCACACCATAGCAAGAGTAAGCATTATTTGAGTTGTGCATAAAGTGCTGGTGTTGAAACAGGCAGGATTGTATTTTTACTAATGGACTTAACACTGGTTAGTGTAAATGGGCTGAAATGACAATGTTTTATACAGCCTGAGATCTAAGGGGAATTCATAACATAACTTTATGGCAGGTTTATGATAAGGGGACACACCTGTTTTGAATGAGTCATGTTGTGCTTGTATGTTTTAACACAATTACTGTTGGAGGGATGTCTCCATATTGTCAGATTTTGTTGGATGTCGGTCTGACAGTGAAGCAAGGGGACAGTGGGATGCACCCAGGTAGAAATCCTTCGCTGGATCTGAGACAGAACCAATGATCTCTTCAACCAAGTGCTCCAGCTGCTCTCAAATGTCAGCTAGAGAAAACACAAATCCCACAGAACAGAAGAGTAAAGCAAATATCACCAATTATCTTCAACATGGGGTTTACTTACGGTCTCTGGCAAACTCCTTCCAGCTTCATGCTCTTCAAGAGGTTTTGTGACGTGTCTGGGCGATGCCTTACAGAAGTTTCTGGAAAACTGAAGCAGAAACACACACACACACCTCATTCATGCATACAGAGAAACACATTATGTGCCAAATGTTTGTTAAAGTTAATTGAATACTTCAATTGAAACTTTGCTGTGATAACGAGTGATAAATCTGTGTTTGGTGAATGTTCTTTTGTATTCCACAGAAGAAAGTTGCTAACAGATTTGATGAGAAGCATCTTCCTTCTTTTCTTTTCTTTTCTTTTCTGTTCATACCAATGAACTCGATCACCATGAGCAGGAGGCAAGCCACATTAATCGCTGAGTGCTGTCCAAACATGTTACAGCACAAGGATTGAATCAACCATCTTTAGAAGGGGTTTTCCAGCCCAAAGTGAATCCAACAGCTCAGTCTCAATGACCCAAGAACTATCAGGCTATGGAACCTTCTGGAACTCCAACTGTAAAACAATCCCATCCCATTCTCATTGGCCTCACTCTTAAAGATGATAGAGGAACTCTTTGAAAGACGACGTTGCAAACTGAAGGATCTTCACGCTTCTGTTGAACTTCATCGATTCTGAAGTCTGTCCAAACGGCTGTAGTTCCATACTGACAACTGCTGTCAACTGGACCGCCCTTACTCATTTGAGTAAATAAAAACACAAACAAAATGTCACTTATTTATTTATTTAAAGGTAATCCATCCTCCTTCCAGGCTTGGAGAAGTGAATCCTGGCGGTTTGCTGAGGTCTGGAAAGTGGCGCAATCTGCTGAACTTTTTGATCAAGTTGAACACATTTGAACCAATTTGCACAGATGTAACCAGCTGAAAAATGTTAAGAATACCCGAATCAAGTTCAATACACCAGAAAGAATCTGGTATATAGGTAGAACCAAACCACTGACACAAGTAAACCACTGCTGTATCTTTGAAAAAGACAAAGCTGGCGTGTTTACTGTGGTGGCTGACTCGGGTGTAGTGTCGAGTACTGGCATGTTGACCTCAGTGAATTCTGGTGAAGCACAAGACATGCTGACAGAGATAGAATCCAACTGGCCTCTTTGGCTTAAAATAAGATGTTACTTTGCTTATGATTCTTTATATGGCTATAGTTCACTTTATTAGGTGAGAACTGGGATGATATTTCTTGTTTGTGAAAACATACCCAAAGCAATAAACCTCTGAAGAAAGATCGATCTTCAAACTTTCTGTGTCTCTGTTCATTTCTTCCCATGATCATGCATTCTATTCCCACTCAGTGAAGGATAGATCATATTAGATTACTCTATTTAATTTAACATTAACATTAACTTTAAAAAAAAAAACTCACAAAAACCCTGTGTTGTGAAACTTGTGTGATATAAATGGGGCTTAACAAAAGGTTAAAGAGAAGATAAAATACAGGGCGTTAACATGGCATGTTTATAAAGCCTTAAGCGGCTAGCAAGATTAAACTTGTTTTGAATGAAGTGCAGGGAGTCTTTTGACTAAATTGTAAGTGATTTAAAATGCTAAAGATTTAGACCAGGATTGACTTACTTTACCTTACCTGAGAATAATAAAGTTAAAGGTGTTAAGATCAAAGTTCACAATGGGTTAAAATATTTTGGTAATCACTAATATTTTTAGTTAAGGCAGCAGTGGCACAACTTTACAGTGGGTGCTGGTCTAATGTTTGTACTGGAATCTTAGGGAAATTCAGAAACAGACCTGTAGAACAGGTTTAACATCGGGACACACCTATACTGAATGACCATGAGTCATAGTGTGCTTGTAATACTGAAGTGCTTTGTAAAAACCTTTCTTGGAGATATATATTGGTAATGGTAGATTTTTTTTAGGATAATGGTTTAAATGTTATTAAGGACTGTGAAATGGAGAGGGGAATGGGGGCTAAAAAGGATGATGGGATACATGAGGGTGGTCTGAGCTGCTTTGTACATTGATTTCAGAGTATGTAGTACTGTATAATGACTGATATATCTCAAAGTCAAACATACAACCAAATAACATTGTTAGGCCTTAGCCATGACATTTTATTTGTGCCAAAAAAAAAAAGAGTTGGCTTCATACAGTTCACTTGTCTATGTCTACCGATATCACTGTTGTTGTATGTCTTCCTCATGCATTCATAGAACTTAGGTTTCATCTTTGTGGTTTGTCATATTATTTTTATAGATTGTTGAGACACTCATTATGGGCAAACAAAATCTAAACATTATATTTGTTAACTGCATGTGTTTAAATGCTCTGCAGAATGTTCACTAAGAGCAGTAACTTGTAAAGTATAAAACTGAGCTGAATGCTTGACAGGGACAATGATGCAAATTAACAACCGCAATAACAGTAGACATAGATGATTGTACAATGCATTTTTTGTCACAATCGTAGTGGCATAATTACAGAAGTCAACATGAAAGACAGTGGAACAATATAACAAAGAACACACACATCGATATATATTATTTATCTTAAATATGCAATGATTGTAGACACAGACAAATGTATAGTACAAAACTGCTTTTATAACACATTATGAGCACATTAAAGTAAATTAAATACTGTTGTAAAAATTAAACACTGTTTCTTCCCCATGAACACGAGAGGTGGATCTGGGTTTGGTGAATGGTGTTTGCTGTGTTCAAGCTAAGTTGTAATTGCTTCGGATAAAAGCATCTTACCTTCTTATTCTACTCACCTTTATATGATTTGTTCTCCAAAAATCTACCTGAATGGATGGAAGTATCTTGAAACCTTTTGTGTGTGTGTAGTTGAGCCAGTTTGGCTCTGCATGCCCGTGCCTTGGTGGAGAATATCTTGACCCACCTGTGGGATTGGGCCAGTTTCTGATGCCTTTTTCTTTGTAAACAAAAATAGTGTCACTGTTATATTTACAGTCAGTGATTATAGCCAAAATATCTCTGTGCTTCTGTATATAGATAAAATGAGCATGCATATTGTCAAAAGAACACCTGAATCAAGTTCAGTACAACTGAATGAGACTGGAGTACACCTGATCAAATCTGGCGTACTGATGAAAGCAAACAATTCACATAATTTAGCCACTGCTGTAGCCTTCAAATAAAAGTTGTGGTTGACTCAGGTGTAGTTAAATCAATGGCGTATACTCTCCGTATCTCTCTATATCTTTAGGTAGAGTATCTTGACTAGTCGTGCCATTGGGACAGCGTGGCTCTGTGGACCTGTGTTTTGGGGGAGAGTATCCTGATCCGCCTGTGCGGTCATTCCAGTGTTGCTCTCCACACTCATATCATGGATGGGTTTATCTTGACCTATCTGTGGGGCCGGGCCAGTGTGGATCTGTAGACCCATGCCATGAATGGGAGTGTCTCTACCTGTCTGTATGGTCCAGCCAGTCTGAATATGCTCGCCCATGTTATGGATGGAAGTATCTCCACCCATTTTAATATCTCGGTATCATGACATTTAATTTTCATAAACTTATTTACATTTTCTTGAAGAGAGAAGATTTACAGGAAACATGTTTCAATGTTCATTATTCTTATTATCAAAGATGCAGATTAACATGGAAAATATTTCCTGCAAATGCTTTAAACGAAAGGAGCCATCTCTGCCTGAGGTAAAACACTGGTGTGACCACACAGCGTGACTGGGCTGGAACGGTGGGGTGTTTGTGTTCATTATAATAGGGATTGATTCATGAGTAATATTGTGCTTGCAGGTACTGAACTGTGTTTTGTAACACTCTGTTGGAGGATTGTATCCATTTTGTTGGATAATGGTTTAAATGTTACTGAGGACGGTGAAATGGACGGGAAATTGGGAATGAAAAGGATGATGGGATACATAAGGGTGGTCTGAGCTGCTTTGTGCACTGTTTTTACTGGATTTCAGTGTTTCTGGTATTTTACGATGCCCAAGATGCTGATGAATCAAACTTGTGCTAGTAGAAATCTTTAGCTGGAATCAAGAAAGAAACAATGATCTCTGAAACCAGAACAAACACACAAAAATTCCACAGAAAAACTGAGAAAACCAAATTTGGTTTAGTTACCGTTTGATGATCTCATTCCTGCTTAATGCTCTTCAAGACGCTCTGGTCGCTGACATTCCAGTGTTCTGAGTTCCAGTGTGCCTAGTGTGTGTCACTGAAGCAGAAACAAGCTTAATTCAAACATGCTGAGATACACATTCCATTCCAAGTATTCATTAAAGCTAATTAAATACTGCTTAAGTAATCAAAGTCTGTTAATTCTTAATTTGGTCAAGACAAAAACATAAAATCTTTCATTATTTACTCACCCTCATCATTCCAAATTTCTGATCAAACACAAAAGAAGCTCTGATGTCTTGTGTCAAAAAGGCTGTTGTGAGCGCCAGTGTCTTGTGTCAAAAAGGCTGTTGTGAGCTCCGATGTGTTGTGTCAAAAAGGCTTGTTGTGAGCTCCGGTGTCTCGTGTCCAAAAGGCTGTTGTGAGCTCCGGTGTGTTGTGTCAAAAAGGCTGTTGTGAGCTCCGGTGTCTTGTGTCAAAAAGGCTGTTGTGAGCTCCGGTGTCTTGTGACCAAAAGGCTGTTGTGAGCTCCGGTGTTTTGTGACCAAAAGGCTGTTGTGAGCTCCGGTGTCTTGTGTCAAAAAGGCTGTTGTGAGCTCCGGTGTCTCGTGTCAAAAAGGCTGTTGTGAGCTCCGATGTGTTGTGTCAAAAAGGCTGTTGTGAGCGCCAGTGTCTTGTGTCCAAAAGGCTGTTGTGAGCTCCGATGTGTTGTGTCAAAAAGGCTGTTGTGAGCGCCAGTGTCTTGTGTCCAAAAGGCTGTTGTGAGCTCCGGTGTCTTGTGTCAAAAAGGCTGTTGTGAGCTCCGGTGTCTCGTGTCAAAAAGGCTGTTGTGAGCTCCGATGTCGTTGTGTCAAAAAGGCTGTTGTGAGCTCCGGTGTCTTGTGTCAAAAAGGCTGTTGTGAGCTCTGATGTGTTGTGTCAAAAAGGCTGTTGTGAGCTCCGGTGTCTTGTGTCAAAAAGGCTGTTGTGAGCTCCGGTGTCTCGTGTCAAAAAGGCTGTTGTGAGCTCCGATGTCGTTGTGTCAAAAAGGCTGTTGTGAGCTCCGGTGTCTTGTGTCAAAAAGGCTGTTGTGAGCGCCAGTGTCTTGTGTCCAAAAGGCTGTGGTGAGCTCCAGTGTCTTGTGTCAAAAAGGCTGTTGTGAGCTCCGATAAAGCACTCTGTACCAGAGAAGTGTCACTTAAACTAGTTTGAGCAAATAAACAATCAAACAAATGGTTACCATATTTTATTTATTTAGAAGTCACAATATACAATATACAATATCACATCATCTGAGTAGTTGCTGGCTCTTCAAGCACCCGAACACCATCGAGAAGAGCCCGCCCCAGTGTGTTGATCATGTTGGCCCACATCATCTGAGCAGTTGCTGGCTCTTCAAGCACCCGAACACCATCGAGAAGAGCCCGCCCCAGTGTGTTGATCATGTTGGCCCACATCATCTGAGCAGTTGCTGGCTCTTCAAGCACCCGAACACCATCGAGAAAAGCTCGCCCCAGTGTGTTGATTATGTTGGCCCACATCATCTGAGCAGTTGCTGGCTCTTCAAGCACCCGAACACCATCGAGAAGAGCCCGCCCCAGTGTGTTGATCATGTTGGCCCACATCATCTGAGCAGTTGCTGGCTCTTCAAGCACCCGAACACCATCGAGAAGAGCTCGCCCCAGTGTGTTGATTATGTTGGCCCACATCATCTGAGCAGTTGCTGGCTCTTCAAGCACCCGAACACCATCGAGAAGAGCTCGCCCCAGTGTGTTGATCATGTTGGCCCACATCACCTGAGTAGTTGCTGGCTCTTCAAGCACCCGAACACCATCGAGAAAAGCTCGCCCCAGTGTGTTGATCATGTTGGCCCACATCATCTGAGCAGTTGCTGGCTCTTCAAGCACCCGAACACCATCGAGAAGAGCTCGCCCCAGTGTGTTGATCATGTTGGCCCACATCACCTGAGTAGTTGCTGGCTCTTCAAGCACCCGAACACCATCGAGAAAAGCTCGCCCCAGTGTGTTGATTATGTTGGCCCACATCACCTGAGTAGTTGCTGGCTCTTCAAGCACCCGAACACCATCGAGAAGAGCCCGCCCCAGTGTGTTGATCATGTTGGCCCACATCACCTGAGTAGTTGCTTGCTCTTCAAGCACCCGAACACCATCGAGAAGAGCCCGCCCCAGTGTGTTGATCATGTTGGCCCACATCACCTGAGTAGTTGCTTGCTCTTCAAGCACCCGAACACCATCGAGAAGAGCTCGCCCCAGTGTGTTGATCATGTTGGCCCACATCACCTGAGTAGTTGCTTGCTCTTCAAGCACCCGAACACCATCGAGAAGAGCCCGCCCCAGTGTGTTGATCATGTTGGCCCACATCACCTGAGTAGTTGCTTGCTCTTCAAGCACCCGAACACCATCGAGAAGAGCTCGCCCCAGTGTGTTGATCATGTTGGCCCACATCACCTGAGTAGTTGCTTGCTCTTCAAGCACCCGAACACCATCGAGAAGAGCTCGCCCCAGTGTGTTGATCATGTTGGCCCACATCACCTGAGTAGTTGCTGGCTCTTCAAGCACCCGAACACCATCGAGAAGAGCTCGCCCCAGTGTGTTGATCATGTTGGCCCACATCACCTGAGTAGTTGCTGGCTCTTCAAGCACCCGAACACCATCGAGAAGAGCTCGCCCCAGTGTGTTGATCATGTTGGCCCACATCACCTGAGTAGTTGCTGGCTCTTCAAGCACCCGAACACCATCGAGAAGAGCCCGCCCCAGTGTGTTGATCATGTTGGCCCACATCACCTGAGTAGTTGCTGGCTCTTCAAGCACCCGAACACCATCGAGAAGAGCTCGCCCCAGTGTGTTGATCATGTTGGCCCACATCACCTGAGTAGTTGCTGGCTCTTCAAGCACCCGAACACCATCGAGAAGAGCTCGCCCCAGTGTGTTGATCATGTTGGCCCACATCACCTGAGTAGTTGCTGGCTCTTCAAGCACCCGAACACCATCGAGAAGAGCTCGCCCCAGTGTGTTGATCATGTTGGCCCACATCACCTGAGTAGTTGCTTGCTCTTCAAGCACCCGAACACCATCGAGAAGAGCTCGCCCCAGTGTGTTGATCATGTTGGCCCACATCACCTGAGTAGTTGCTTGCTCTTCAAGCACCCGAACACCATCGAGAAGAGCTCGCCCCAGTGTGTTGATCATGTTGGCCCACATCACCTGAGTAGTTGCTGGCTCTTCAAGCACCCGAACACCATCGAGAAGAGCTCGCCCCAGTGTGTTGATCATGTTGGCCCACATCACCTGAGTAGTTGCTGGCTCTTCAAGCACCCGAACACCATCGAGAAGAGCTCGCCCCAGTGTGTTGATCATGTTGGCCCACATCACCTGAGTAGTTGCTGGCTCTTCAAGCACCCGAACACCATCGAGAAAAGCCCGCTCCAGAGTGTTGATCATGTTGGCCCACAGCATCTGAGCAGTCACTTGCACATCAAGCACTCGAACACCATAGAGGTGACCATGGGGCATGACTGCGTCGATGCTGACATCCATCATCTGAGAATGTGCGAGCAGGTTAAATAGGTTTGGAGGTGGAGGTGGAGGTGGAGGTGGAGGTGGCAGATGAAAAGGCAGATGATCCGTCCGGTTTCCTTCTCTTTCTCGAAGTGCATCTGAAATGAGAGACACAAGCCTTCTTAATACATTGTAGAAACGTCATCAGATTCTTATTGGCCAGAAGAAAAAAATGCATCCAATGAATGAATCCACCTGATCTCAGGTGATCTGACATCAGACGATGGAAAATTCCAGTAGGGGAATTTCAGTCCAACACTAATGTTGGTTTCGTTTTCTTTGAAAAAGAGAACATTTACATTCATTGTTGTTGTTGATTTTTTTATTAGAGATTCATTTTCTTTGCCAAACCCACACATGTTGTAACAATTCACTTTATAAATCAAGAAGTATATTACATTAGACAAAGATTAATATGAAAAATAATTATCTAAATGTTTTATTAAAAAGGACTCGAGGAGGAGGAGAACTCTTGTCTAACACTAAAAGTGGTTTCATTTTCTTTGAAGAGAGAACATTTATAGGAAACATGTTTTACTCTACTCTTATGTTCTTGATCATCCAAGATGGTTTTTGTCCACCAAAGTGTCAAATGTTGTTTTGGGAAACAATACTCTTCAGCGATCACTTCATATTACATTAGACAGATTAATATGCAAAACATTTTCTATAAATGTTTTAGTGAAAATGACATTGTTGCCTGAGGTCAATCAAGATAAAAATACAGTAACTTGAAGACTTGTTTAAGAATATATTAAAAAAGTACTCTTCCAAACTATTTCAGTTTGTTTAATACACTGCCTTCTAGTCTTTATTCATTTAAACCTTTTAACTTAAAAAGTTTAAAACAAAAAATGTAAAAGTAGAAACGCAGAAACGCAGTATGACAGAAGAGACCTGTTTTTTAAAAGAACATTAAGAAGGGATGAATTCAACCTGATCACCTAAGCTTTTCAATGTATGTTTTTGATGATGATTAGGAAAGTTTGCTTGCATTTAATCAGTATGATTAAATTCTTCTCATACTGTGTGACATACAGTCATAGTTTTATATGCAAGGCTGAACTACCCCCTATGTTTCTGTTAAGAACTGATAAACAAATACATGCTGCGCACCTGGGAACTGGGATGTATGCCAATACAAAGCAGGCAGAGAGGGAGATATACCGTATGTAGTTGTGATTTTTGTGTTCTGGCCAATTTTTCCCCTTCTCATCTGACATTTGACTAGTAAGCAACATTAACAAAAGACTCTTCATCTTCACTCCGCACTCCTTGTCTTTCCATTCCTGATCCAAAATTCTTGCCATCCCTTTATTCATGATCTTATAGAATTTAATGATGTTCTCGTTATCACGGTTCAGGAGGAGCACGTCAGATACTTAGCCTAATCAACACAGGTGGACCACAATCTAGTAATCAATCCCACAGCATAAATATAGCTGACTTACCTCTATCCATTGACGGTTAATCAGCTGTCTGTCATCTTATCACAGACCCAATCTTCCTTCCAACGAAGAGATCTGTACCGGGGATTTTTCAGATCTGCCACTTCTTCTGGACCCATGATCACTCCTACCTCGCCAACTCCTACACCATTAAGCGTTATCACGACAGCTGCTCTTCTCGCAAAGCCACACTTTGTGGCTAATAGACCATGCATAGTCCTGAGCCGGAGCTCACCTTGCTCTCGCTCAAGACCGGGCTCTCCTCGAGCACTGGATCGCAACAGCAGCAGGCATTCAACCAGCCTGGGCCGCACCGCAGTTCTCACCACAGCAAGTCTCTTTCGCTTCCCATCGCGGCTCAGCCTTTTCACTGCAGCTTTTCCAGCCACAGCGCAGTTCGAAGCTGCCTCCTCTAGCAGTGCATACCACCGGTAGTAAATCAATACATTCTTCAGGTGAAGAAGCTAACGCAGGTTTCATGGCTAAAGTTGTTAAACAACATCATGACATGATTCTGTCGGATGACGATGCCATTTAACCACGAAGCCAAGGCATTTTTTCAAGGCAAGCCATCCACACCGAAATTTCTGAAGACATTATATTTGCCCTACCGTGCATGTTTAAACCTCCCTGAGATGATACAGACATAAGTTGCATGCAATTATTCTGGCAGGACCTATTTATTTAGGTAAGGCAAGTTTATTTATATAGCACATTTCGTACACAAAGGTAATTCAAAGTGCTTTACATACAACAAAAGTTAAATAATTATGAAGGAAAATAATAATATAATAAATAAATAAAACAAGAAATTTTTACTTTTTCAAAATGATAAAATTCTTTTTACTTATTTAAAATGAATTTAAAAACCGTTAGAAACAGAAAATGATTTTGCCCAAAAAAAAAAAAAAAAGCGAAACCAGTTCGGACATTGCACAGTGCTCATTCAATAAATGCACAGCTTAACATATGAGTTTTAAGTCTAGATTTAAATGTGACTAGTGTATTAGCACATCTGATCTCTTCTGGAAGATCCTAGTGATCTGAGTGCTCTGTTAGGTTTCTATTCAGTCAACATATCTGCAATTTATTAAGGGACATATTTCACCATTTACTTGCGTGATCACTCAGAATTTATCTAAAACACAACTACCCTCGTGTTTTGCCGCAGGACAGCAAGGGTGAGAAAAATTTCTGTTGTCTTTTCAGGACTGTAATACGAAAAGCATGCAAAGTAAATATCTTTAGAATTTGCTTGAAAGTGAATAGCACATAACTGCAATCATCTTTACCATTATAACCACATCGGTTGGTACAATGTTTTACAAGACTAAACATGCTTCATCGTTTTCAAAGCCTCTGTTTCCACAGTCCATACTACAACGCGAAAACAGCATTCCAAATTTATCCGCTCTGGAGACCGTTTAAAAAGGCCAGAAGGCCAAAACGAGCGGAAACATGCTTCTAGCAGGAACGTACTAATGTGGACAAGGCTTGAGGTATTGTCAAACCAGGCAACCAATTGCTAAGCTGGCACATCCACATTTCTCCACCACTGCAGCGTGTCTGCTCCTGCAGGAGCCTCTATCTATATTTATCCACTGCTGCAGTAGCATCTGTATCTCTTTTCTGTATTTTCCCTACTGCTGTAGCAGTTCTCGCTCCCTCAGGAACCTTAAAAAAATTATAATAAAAATAAAAATTAATCGTACTGTTCCATAGAACAAACTTAACGTAATGCATCGCTAACAATCTAACGTACATGCTAACCATATTAAAAGCCTGCAAGGGCCCAAACGTTCCCGACAATAGTTTCTACACGTCACTGTACAACCTAGTCCTCGTTTTTCTAAACATTTAATTCAAATGTACACCATCTTTAATATTGGACAATTCTTTACAACAGGCATGCTACAGCAATCATAAGTCGTGACCTCAAATGTCGCTATACGTTTCAGCTATTCTCCAAAATAATCTGTTCAGATTTCCCCTATATGTGCTGCACAAAAAAAAAAAAAAATAATAATTCTTAAGCTCTCGTCTGGGGAAGGATGACATCACCCGCTTTAAGCTATGCCCATGCATCCAGATTCATGGCACTTATTCGAGGTGCACTGACAGGACAGGGAATTCCATTTCGTTGTACACTTAACTTCGAATACAAGCCAATCAAAGATTTTCTGACACTATCAGAAGCAGCGTATTGGATTTGCTAAACCACTACGCAAGTAACCCTCATAGCATCCCCTTTAGACAACTCAAATTGCTCTGAGTATTGAACTTTCCGCCAGGTGCTGCAAAGCGCTCCCGAAAAAAAAAACAATATATATATATATAATTACAATAATAAAAAATATATAAAAAAATAAAAAAATATTTAAATAAATTAATTAAAAAAATAATTGAAATAATAAAAATAATATTAATAATAATAAAATAATAACAATACATTCTCCAACTACCGGCAAGGCTCACCCAACCAATACAGTGACTATTGAACTGAGTTACCCGTCTGATGCCGCTAGTATTATTGAGCGCGAATATTGAACTCTCATCAAAGGCTGCAAGAGCTTTGGTCAAGCATCCTTGGCCTTCACGTCCGACTACAGGTGTACCCATTCAGTGCCGCAAACATTGATCTCCCACCGAATGCCAGCGAGAGCCTTCCGGCTAGACAACCTTACCTTTTTGATTTACGGCCAGCATAGGCTTACCCGTTCGATTCCACACTCCCATCGTATGTCGGTGAGAACCTCCCAGCTAAACAAACTAACTTCCCCCTTATGATCGTCGAGACTTACCCATCTGATGCTGGGACTATTGAGCTCCCACCAGACAATCCTCCCGGCTAGACAACCTTGCATCTTCTATTTTATGGCCAGCAAGGCTTACTCGTCCGATGCAATGTGCTCCCATCTTACGTCAGCAAGAGCCCACCAGCTACATCCTTAACTTCCTCTTTACAGTCGTTGTGACTTACCTGTCTGGTGCCGCGAGTATAGAGCTCCCACCAGATGTGGACGAGACTTTCTACTCTACAGCCAGCAAGGCTACCCGTTCGATGCTTGTGCTCCCTTCCGACGTCGGCGAGAGTCTCCAGGCTAGGTAAACCTTACCTTTTCTTCCTACGGCCGACGAGACTTACCCATTCGATGCACGTGCTCACATCAAATGCCGGCGAGAGCCTCTCGGCCACAAAACTTACCTTTCCATCTACGCCCGGAGAGGTTTACCCATTCGATTGTGCGAGTAGGAAACTCCCATCAGATGTCGGCGCGAACCTCCCGGCTAGACAAACTTACCTTTTCCATTCTTCGGCCAGCGAGGTTTACCCATTCGATGTGTGTGCTCCCATCGGATGCCGGCGAGAGCCTCCTGGCCAGACTACATTTCCTCTGTCCTTACAGCTGCAAGCTGTCATTTCCACCATTCACTATCCAGATCCCACGGGAGGCCGGCGAAAACCTCCTTTTCCATTTCTACGGTCGTCGAGGCTTTCCCATCCAATGCTGTGAGTACCAGCTCCCATCGGACGTCGGCGAGAGACCCGCGGCCACCCAAACTCTTCCATCCTACGGCCTGCGATGCTGACCCAGCCAATACAGCGAGCACGAAGTTCCTGTTGGATGCTGGTGAGAGCCTCCTGACCACACTACTTTACCTTTCCGTCTTTCATCCGGAGAGGCTTACCCGTTCAACGCCGTGAGTACAAGCTCCCGTCGGACGTCGGCGAGAGCCTCCTGGCCAGACAACCTTATTTTCCAATCTATGGTCGGAGAGACTTACCCGTTCGATCATGTGAGCCCCCATCGGATGTCGGCAAGATTCTCCCGGCCACATGACTTTACCTTTCCAATTGACGATAGGCAAGTCTTAACTGTCCGACGCCACGAGTCTCAACCTCCCGTCAAATACTGCACAAAAAATGTACATAAATAAAAACTCCGCTACCCTCACATCTTTTCCCCCCACCTGGCGAGGCTTACCCGTTCGATGTTCTGAGTTGATACCCCATCGGATGCAGCGAGAGCCTCCCAGCACGGGTTTTCTTTTCCTCTCCCCGTCCGGCGAGGCTTACCCGTCTGATGCGTGTGCTCCCGTCAGAGGTTGGTGAGAGTTCTCCCGGTAGGGTTCCATACTTGCTGGCCGCAAGAGAGTCTCATCCATCCAGTGTCGTGAGTATGGACCTCCCGTCGGATGTCGCAAGAGTCTCCTTGTTGGTCAGCCCAAAAAACCTTTTTATCTGCCAAATCAAGAGGACCCAGAAGTCCGTCGTCCTGAGTCTTAATCTCCAGTCGGAGGCTTCATGGGTCCTCTCGGTCAGCCATTTGCCCTTCGGCCTCTGAATAGCAGGGGCTTATCAGCCAGTAGGCCCCGTACACCGATACAGTGACCTATTCCAGTCGAGGCAACTCGGGCCCTCCAACCACATAGTCCAGTGCCTGCAGCCGGTAGGGCCTACCTTCCCAATGCTTAAGTAGCTCCCATTGGAGTACATAGGCTCTTCCGGCCCGCCAACGAGATGACTTCTCATAAAATAAAATCAACCCCTGCCAGTACTCAATGCTATTTTGGGAGGTGTCCTTAATCTGGCGGCTGTCCTCTTGTCCATTTGCTTTTTGGGGGGTACTCTAGGTTCCGGACAGCACGCCAAATACGCATACCATACATCAGCTAATTATATGTAAGCGTGAACTTGTGAAAATTATGTTCTCGTTAACAAGGTTCGGGAGGAGCACTTCAGATACTTAGCCTAATCAACACAGGTGGACCACAATCTAGTAATCAATCCCACAGTATAAATATCGCTGACTTACCTCTGTCCATTGACGGTTAATCAGCATCCCTCCTCCACCCCATCTCCTCACTTCGAGTTCACTTTATAATTAGACGGGGAAGGGGGGGTACTCTAGGTTGGGGCCATTCCCAAGCTTGGAGCCCTTCCCCAGACAGCACGCCAAATACGCATACCATACCTCAGCTAATTATATGTAAGCATGAACTCGTGAATTGATCTTTATGTCAGTTAATAAAAATGCACCTGTCACGTCCTCCCCCAGTCTAGGGTCAGGGATTACAGACAAAAAAAAATTAAAACATTTAGTGACTCGACCCACCCCTCTCCTGTCCCAGCTCACACAAACACGATGAAGCATGAGTATAATTTATAAGAGAAAGCTATTAATTCACAAAGTAACATAACAGGAAGCATGAATCTTCAGGAGGGGTTATGGCCAAATAACAAACAAAAGAAAAAGAGTAAGACATAATTAAACATTAACTTACCTAACAAAACAAAAACCCCAAAATAAAATACATTAATCTCCCCTTTCTCCATAGCTGTCCAAAAACAAGGGAAAACAAGGTATCATAAAGCACATGGCAACCTCCCTCCTACGGCTTCCAAAACAAACATAAGGTTACATTAAAGCAAGCATAAGAAAGAACTCTCACCTCAAACGGCAACAACCCAACAGCTACCGCCAGGACAACAACTGCGATGAATGTCTGGGGCGGCTGAACGGCAGCGACTAATACCGCAGAGCTCTGCAACGCACACACAGTGTGCTCACAATGCCAAACCATATCAACCAACAGCACACATGTTGCAAGCTCTTTTTTTTATCCGGACATTTTTGTGTATTTGCTTCATTGTCAGCTTGCAACACAGTACAAACTTCATCATCACGGGAAGAAGACGACTTTAATGACAAAATAAACACAAAACAGCATGACATCCCCTCAGAGAAGACTGCCGCGCACAAACAAAACCAAACACAAATTAAAGCCCAGGCCAGGTCCTCTCTCGTCCTTTACTGTCGTCGCCCCTCTTTTGTATCCTTCCAATCTCCTCAGTGGGACGTGAGACCAGTGAGTGGCGCAGGTGTCACTCATTTCCGAATCACTCCACCAGCCTATCTCTGTTCCCACAGCTCTCGGCCCCACCCCACTCGTCACATCAGCCCTAACAAAATTATTCCTTAACATCCTTTTCTCTCTCCCTACATCCGCAATGAAGGGTGCTTTAGGAGCGTGCATAACCGTGAATACAGTATGAGTGAGCACAAATTCATCTGCATGTATCGCTGAATCGCTCATTCAAATGTACCACAATACTTTCGGGTGGACAGCTCTTAAAATCTTAGAGTAAAATTAACTCTTGCAAACCCTCAAGAGTCGTAATTTTAGTAGAAGCAAACCATTTCTCGAATAACGCTCTCTTCTCATGCGCAAACTCCACAAACGTTTGCTTTGCTGCTTTTGAACACGCCCTGAATCTCTGTCGGTACACCTCTGGTACTATCTCATATACGTGCAATACAGCTACTTTCACAACATCATAATTCAGCAAATCTTCAATTGGCAAAGCTGCAAAAACCTTTTCCGCTTTGCCAATGAGATTACACTGTAATAATAATGCCCACATCTCTCTAGTCCACTTCAATTTTGCCGCAATACATTCAAAGGCCACGAAGTACGAAAAACTAGTTTGACATACTGTACCTACTAATGTCAAAATCGGGTTGATCCATCTCAGAGCTACCAGAAGTCAAACTGGAGTGTGGTGATGGAACTGTTCTCTTTCACATTTGAGCTTCTAGGTCCAATTTACGCAGCTTAACATCTCGATCAGCGGTTATCTCCAACTATTTTAGTTAAAGCAGTTGTGTTTCATATTGCTGTTTCTTTAACGCAAGATCTAAGTCTCTTCTAACCTAGCGTACAACTCCTCTTTAACAACCTGCATCCTTCCCTCTTTGGAAACAGTTATATTAAAAAAATCCGCTATCTGTATCAGGTCTACGTTCCTACACCGTTCAAATTCTCTTAACGTGGGTGAAAGAGTGAACTTAACTAAATCAAAATCCATCCTAGATCCTATGAACTTCCTCCCCCATCGAAAGATCAAAACATCCAAGCAAAAGGCAAACGCAGGCAATGATCCTCTTGGCCAGATGGACTGGGCTTTGATGGAGTAGCAGATGGGGATGTAGCACTCTATGGTGAAGGCTGTGATATTTGGTACAGTTTGGTAGCTACATAGATCCTCGGAGATGACCACCAGGACCACCATGACATTCTCAGCAATTCCCATGCTACAGATAAGCAGTAACAGATAGATAGATGGCTTAATCTACTGTTAAGGACCAGCAAAGATTTCCATATGAATTCGGCTTTTGTCTTCACCGAAACCTGGCTGAACATGGACATTCCGGATTCAGCGGTGGAATTACCTGGATTTAACTTAATCAGAGCCGACCGCGACAAAGGACGAAGTGGTAAGACATCAGGCGGAGGTCTGTGCTGTTATATTAATTTAAATTGGTGCACTGACATTTCAGTATTATACAAACATTGTTGCCCCTTGTTGGAGTTCCTGGCTATAGACTGCAGGCCATTTTATGCCCCTAGAGAGTTTGCCTCTGTTATATTTGGTTGTGTGTATATTCCACCTGAAGTTAACACACGGGAAGCGCAGTACGTTCTAACGGAGCTGATTATAAACAATGAGGATAAGCACCCTGACTCTGTACTACTTGTTATGGGTGACTTTAATGCATGTCATTTGAAAAATGATCTGCCCAAATATAAACAGCTAGTTAGTTGTCCAACTCGGGGAGGAAATATACTGGATCATTTTTATTCTGTTCACAAAGCAGCATATCGTTCACTTCCCCGTGCCCTTCTTGGGAACTCAGATCATGGTTTAATTCAGATGGTCCCCATCTACAAACAAAAACTAAAACTAGCCAGGGCGGTACAGTATACATCTAAAAGATGGACGACAGAGGCAATTTGTATGTTACAGGTCTGTTTAGATACCACTTATTGGGAATCCATGCGTGCTTCTTGTGACTCTTTGGACTCATATACTGACACTGTGTGTTCATATATTTCATTCTGTGAGCAAACTTGTATTCCCACCAAAACTGTGGTGAAATATAACAACAACAAACCCTGGTTCACAAAATCCCTTAGGCTGCTCAGGGAAACCAAAGAACAGGCCTACAGAGAAGGAAATGGAGATGAGTACATGCTGGCCAGACAAAAGTTAAATAAAGCTATTAGAAAAGCAAAAAGTGCCTATGAAGTGAATATGGAGGAACAATTTGGCATTAATGACTCTTCTTCAGCTTGGAGGTCGCTGAAGAACTTGACAGGCTATAAAAATAAAAAACAACAAGTCACTCCATCTGCTAAACTGGCCAATGAATTCAATGTTTTTTATACAAGATTTGAGAAATCTCCATGCCCTCACCCTTTTCCTCCCGGGGGTGTTACACTCAGAGAGGGGGAGAACATTGGCCCTCAAGATCAAGTCACCTCTGATATTGACATTGAAATTGAGGAGAAGGATGTGTATCGGCTATTCAGCCGACAAACTGTAAGGAAAGCGAGTGGCCCTGATAGGATTTCACCTGCCACCCTGAAGTACTGTTCTAGTCACCTAGCTCCAGGTTTTACAGACAAATTTAATCAATCAATTGTTTTATGCAGGGTTCCGAGTTGTTTTAAAAATACTCCAAAAAATACTCTTTTTGTTCCAAAAATACTCCTTCCAGTTTGTCACAAGTTTCGGAAAGTTTTATTCGAGTATGGCTCTGTGTGACGTTAGATGGAGCGGAATTTCCTTATATGGGTCCTAAGGGCACGTCTGCCGGAAGAGCGCGCGCTCCCGTATAGCAGAGCACTGAGAGCACAACAGACTTCACTGATCAGAACGAGAGACTGAAATTTCACAAAAGGAGTGTGTTTTTGGTTGCCAGGGCAAGACAACCCTGCACAGATTACCAAAAGAGAAACAAAATGAAGGGACCAGTGGATGGAAGTTATTTTTACAGAGCATCAACAGAGTTGTGCAAGTGTTTTTGTTTGTTCCCTGCATTTCGAAGATGCTTGTTTTACAAACAAGGCCCAGTTTGACGACGGATTTGCACATCGTTCATTTCTTAAGGATAATGCAGTCCCAACGAAAAAGGGTCACGATCGTGTGTTGGAACCGCATGTGGTGAGTAAAACTGCTTAAAGGGGGGGTGAAATGCTCGTTTTCACTCAATATCCTGTTAATCTTGAGTACCTATAGAGTAGTACTGCATCCTTCATAACTCCAAAAAGTCTTTAGTTTTATTATATTCATAAGAGAAAGACAGTCTGTACCGATTTTTCCCGGAAAAACACGACCCACTGGAGGCGTGACATGTGGGCGGAGCTAAAGAATCACGAGCGCCAGTAGGCTTTTGCGTTGAGAGCGTTTGGAAGCTGTGACATTACCCAGAGCCGTTGAAAAACATATTTAACGGCTCTGACATTGCCTTGAGGAAAAAACCATCATCCAAAATAAACCATGGCTAACAGTCAGATTCAGCCGTTTATTTATGATCCAGAATCAGATCCAGAGGCTGAAACTGAACGAGAGCAGCAGCAGCAACGACTCGCTCCGAGCGGGGCTCGAACCCGGGTTTCCGATGGGAGGGGACGCACTAACAAGGAGGCAGAGATATTTGAAGCAGTTTTACTCACCGCATGCGGTTCCAACACACGATCGTGACCCTTTTTCGTTGGGATTGCATCATCCTTAAGAAATAAACGATACGCATATCTGTCGTCAAACTGGGCATGTTTGTAAAACAAGCATCTTCGAAATGCAGGGAACAAACACTTGCACAACTCCGTTGATGCTCTGTAAAAATAAACTCCAACCACTGGTCCCTTAATGCTGTTTCTCTTTTGGTAATCTGTGCAGGGTTGTCTTGCCCTGGCAACCAAAAACACACTTCTTTTGTGACATTTGGCGACGCTCTCGCTCTGATCAGTGAAGTCTGTTGTGCTCTCAGTGCTCTGCTATACGGGAGCGCGCTCTTCCGGCAGAAGTGCCTCAGGACCCATATAAGGAAATTCCACTCCATCTAACGTCACACAGAGCCATTCTCGAAAAAAACTTTCTGAAACTTGTGACAAACCGGAAGGAGTATTTTTGGAACAGAAATAATCCTTCAAACGTAAAACTTAATTTTTGAAACTTTGTCCATGTTTAGCATGGGAATCCAACTCTTTAACTGTGTAAAAAACTCAGAATGCATGAAATAGCATTTCACCCCCCCTTTAAAATATCTCTGCCTCCTTGTTAGTGCATCCGCCTCCCATGCCGGAGACCCGGGTTCGAGCCCCGCTCGGAGCGAGTCGTTGCTGCTGCTGCTCTCGTTCAGTTTCAGCCTCTGGATCTGATTCTGGATCATAAATAAACGGCTGAATCTGACTGTTAGCCATGGTTTATTTTGGATGATGGTTTTTACCTCACGGTAATCACACAACTTCCGCTCTCAATGCAAAAGCCTACTGGCGCTCGTGATTCTTTAGCTCCGCCCACACGTCACGCCTCCAGCCGGTCGTGTTTTTCCGGGAAAAATCGGTACAGACTATCTTTCTCTTATGAATATAATAAAACTAAAGACTTTTTGGAGTTATGAAGGATGCAGTACTACTCTATAGGTACTCAAGGTTAACAGGAGATTGAGTGAAAACGAGCATTTCACCCCCCCTTTAAGCAGTTTTATTTACCACATGGTACCCCCCCCCCCCCCCCCCCCTTTAATGTTTACAAACACAACTTGTGATTTTTAACAATGCATTAGTAAATGCTGAAATTAACATGAACTAAGATTAATAAATGCTGTGGAAATATTGTTCATTGTTATTTATGTTATTTATCTATTTTAACTAATGTAATTAACTAATGTTAACTAATGAACCTTATTGAAGAATGACCACAGATGAGGCTTTAAGTGCATGGCACTGTGACCAACTTAATATTTTACAGAGTTTAATGTAGCAATGTGGTCGCTCAGTTTTTCAAGATCTGTTTTAATCATGTAACTGTTCATAGATTTGAACAAAGAAAGAAATGAAGTGTTACTACGCACAGACCGTATTGATTGCAAATACAAAAATAAGACGATTAAAGAAAACTCGGTACTTATTAAAATAATCACCCTTTACTTAAGTATATGAACACAAAAAAACGCTGTTAATAGGTTATATAATATTTCCCAGTCTATGACTAGTAAAATAATAACAACTTACTCTGATGAACACAGCTCTCCTCAGAGTAGTTGCGAGTGCTGCGTCTTCTTCTTGTGTGACAGGTGTCAGAGTTAAGGCACGATACTGCCACCTGGCCACTCAACCAGGTACTGTTACCAAGTATTTACATGTGGTGTCATCATAAGAGAACTGTTCATTTTAAATATTGCGGTTATCACTAATACCGGTGTATCCTCATACACTAAATTAACATGATATCGATAATTGTTTATTTGAATATCACGGTTATCGTCAATACCGGTATATCGCGACAGCCCTAATTGTTTTTCTCTTCCAGGGGACTCTACTGGGCCCCTGGGGATGGAAGAGCAGGAAAAAATGCACAGATCTATTCTCATCGTAGGAAACAAACTGTAGATTAGATTGCCATTTCAAAAACATACCATTATGTAAGTTGGAAGTCATACTTGTCTTAGAATTAAGAAAATCTACGCAAGTGTCCATTTGGAAAGGGCTCAATTTATTTAATTAGATCAAGAGCAAGAATACAGTGCTGACAGTAAACAAAGACAACAAATACCTATCGTGACACTTCATTGTACTGTCTGTCACACAAGGCCAATGTGCCATTCAGTAAGATGATGTGTGATAGTGTCCAGTTTAAGGTGCAAAAGCCATACAATTCATGCAATGCAAAGAATCATAATATAAAAGACCTAATTCATAAATCTCTGTAATGGATGTCTCTAAACTTTGTCCTCCTCATGTGCTTAAGATCAGTAATGTGCATGATCATCTTCATTATAATGCAGAACTGGATTGATGCTGTTCTTTCCTTGATTCATCTCCTTCAATTGTGCATGAAGTTCCTGCAGCAATATAACCCATGCAGCCTCTTCGAATGCTGCTTTTCATCTAACTGTATTTCATTAATATGATTAAATCTTAATTAAAACAACAATGTTAATTATATGTATTATTTACAAAATTAAATAGTGCATTTACCAAACACCATCCCTAATACAAAATATTCACCATAATTTATTATCCAAAACCATATGCAATATTTTACTAGGATGCAGCATAAAGATAGGTTAGAAGCATATTAAGACCAATTATATTCAAGTGAAATAAAAATGGGTTATGTTAAAACCATATTATTTTAATCAGATGAAGAAACCCAGATGAACGCATGGTGAAATGTCTTGAGCACCAAATAATCACATCCAGTTTCCTTCTCATCAGCTCCGTGTAGCTGTTTTTATTTTATTTTTTCTCTAGAATCTTTATCTTACTATCACTGTCTGGTTTTTTTGTTTTTTTTTAAGTTGTAAAATATAACTTAATTCACACCATATTTCTGATATTATCAATCAATCTTATCAGATTAACTTTGATCGTTCACTTTTCCGTGAGTGCAGTATACATGCAAAGCGTTAGCACTCGTTAGCTTGTCATTAGCGGTTTCTTCCTCTCCTCTCTTTAGCTCCAGTTTTTCACAAGTTCATCAAACAACCGCAATAAGAATATTTCATCAAGCACGGTGAGTAATGGCTTCTCCTGCTATAGTTATTTGCACCTCTTGCCACATGTACAGTTTATCTATCTCTGTCGCTGATGAGGGATTCACATGTGATAAATGCAGGGAAATAGTTAGGCTGACAGAGAAGATTTCAGAATTAGAGACACGCATCCAAACTTTAATTGAGGACAGTAAGAATGTTAGGGCTCTAGATATGGCTTTGGATGCGTCTAGCTCAGGGACTCCTGTACATTGTCCGGTTCCAGCAGAGCCCCTGCAGCAGGGCAACTGGGTGACGGTGAGGCAGCGTAGTCGTGGGTCAAAACACTGCTCTTCTGTTCCGATCAAAACATTAAACAGGTTCTCCCCACTCAGTGATGCACCCACTGAGAAACCTGATGAAAGTGCTCTAGTTATTGGTGATTCTATTGTACGGAACGTGAATATAGAGACACCAGCCACCATAGTCAAATGTTTACCGGGAGCCAGAGCGCCTGACATCTTGGCAAAAAAGTGCTGGCTAATGCTAAACGTAAATACAGTAAGATTGTTATTCATGCCGGCGCTAATGATGTTCGACTTCGCCAGTCGGAGATCACTAAAAATAACTTTAAAGAGGTGTGTGAACTTGCAAGCACGATGTCAGACACTGTAATATGCTCTGGTCCCCTCCCTGCTTACCGTGGTGATGAGATGCATAGCAGATTGTCATCACTCAATGGCTGGATGTCTAAGTGGTGCCCACAGAATAACATAGGTTTCATAGACAATTGGACAAGCTTTTGGGGCAGACCTGACCTGTTTAAAAGAGATGGTCTTCATCCCTCCTGGGGTGGCGCCACTCTTCTGTCTAGAAATATGGCAAATAGTCTTAGTGTTTATACTTGACTAACTGGGGCCCAGGTCAGGAAGCAGACAGACTGGCTAAACCGACCGTCTGCTAGCTGCCTCCTGTCACAGAGGTCAGTTAATTCTCAGCACATAGAGACTCTTTCACCTAGATATCACACTATAGAGACTGTGTCTGTTCCCCGAACTAGAAAATACAAAAAACGTCAAAACCAAGATAAGGTTAATAATTTAATTGAGGTTCAACAAATAAAAAACAAATGCAATATGGATAAACAAATGATAAAGCTTGGCTTATTGAATATCAGATCCATTTCTACGAAAACACTTTTTGTAAATAATATGATAACTGATCATAATATAGATGTGCTCTGTTTGACAGAAACTTGGCTAAAACCTGATGATTACATTATTTTAAATGAGTCCACCCCCCAAGATTACTGTTATAAACATGAGCCGCGTCTAAAAGGCAAAGGGGGAGGTGTTGCTTCAATTTATAACAACGTTTTCAGTATTTCACAGAGGGCAGGCTTCAAGTATAAATCGTTTGAAGTAATGGTGCTACATATAACATTATCCAGAGAAACCAATGTTAATGATAAATCCCCTGTTATGTTTGTACTGGCTACTGTATACAGGCCACCAGGGCACCATACAGACTTTATTAAAGAGTTTGGTGATTTTACATCCGAGTTAGTTCTGGCTGCAGATAAAGTCTTAATAGTTGGTGATTTTAATATCCATGTCGATAATGAAAAAGATGTATTGGGATCAGGATTTATAGACATTCTGAACTCTATTGGTGTTAGACAACATGTTTCAGGACCTACTCATTGTCGAAATCATACTCTAGATTTAATACTGTCACATGGAATTGATGTTGATAGTGTTGAAATTATTCAGCCAAGTGATGATATCTCAGATCATTATTTAGTTCTGTGCAAACTTTATATAGCCAAAATTGTAAATTCTACTTCTTGTTACAATTATCGGAGAACAATCACTTCTACCACAAAAGACTGCTTTTTAAAGGGGGGTGAAATGCTATTTCATGCATACTGAGTTTTTTACACTGTTAAAGAGTTGGATTCCCATGCTAAACATGGACAAAGTTTCAAAAATTAAGTTGTACATTTGAAGGAGTATTCCTGTTCCAAAAATACTCCTTCCGGTTTGTCACAAGTTTCTGGAAGTTTTTTTCGAGTACGGCTCTGTGTGACGTTAGATGGAGCGGAATTTCCTTATATGGGTCCTGAGGCACTTCTGCCGGAAGAGTGCGCTCCCGTATAGCAGAGCACTGAGAGCACAACAGACTTCACTGATCAGAGCGAGAGCGTCAAGAAATGTCACAAAAGGAGTGTGTTTTTGGTTGCCAGGGCAAGACAACCCTGCACAGATTACCAAAAGAGAAACAGCATTAAGGGACCAGTGGATGGAGTTTATTTTTACAGAGCATCAACGGAGTTGTGCAAGTGTTTGTGTTTGTTCCCTGCATTTCGCTGATGCTTGTTTTACAAACAAAGCCCAGTTTGACGCCGGATTTGCACATCGTTTATTTCTGAAGGATAATGCATTCCCAACGAAAAAGGGTCACGATCGTGTGTTGGAACCAAAGGCGGTGATTAAAACTGCTTCAAATATCTCTGTGTTGTTAACTTAGCTATCGGCGCGTAAGCACATCAACTAAACAACATGCGATGTTGTCATCAAACTGCACTTTCCACATGTACAGCTTAAAAAAGAAAAAAGACGACGACAAAGTGGAACTTAGTTATTTTCCAAAACCGCTAAGCAAATATATACAGTTTCAGTACATACCACATAGAGACATTGTTGCTGATGCTGCTCTTGTTAAATTTCAGCCTCTGGATCTGATTCTGGATCATAAATATACGCTGAATCTGACTGTTAGCCATGGTTTGTTTTGGTTGGTTTTGTCCTCACGATAATGTCACAGCTTCCAAATGCTCTCAACGCAAAAGGCTGCTCGCACTCGTGATTCTGTAGCTCCGCCCATACGTCACGCCTCCAAAAGGTCGTGTTTTTCCGGGCAGTACTACTCTATAAGTACTCAATATTAACAGGATATTGAGTGAAAACAAGTATTTCACCCCCCCTTTAAGTTATCTTCCTGATGTATCCAAATTCCTTAGCATATCCAAAACCTCAGAACAACTTGATGATGTAACAGAAACTATGGACTCTCTCTTTTCTAGCACTTTAAATACAGTTGCTCCTTTATGCTTAAGGAAGGTTAAGGAAAACATTATTATAGTATTATATAGTATTTATTCAATACAGTGGCTAAATTAAAGAAAAATAAAGCCTCAACAAGCGTTGACATTTCCCAACACCACAACAGTAATGACTTTATGAACTACTTTAGTTCTAAGATCGATACTATTAGAGATAAAATTGCAACCATTCAGCCGTCAGCTACAGTATCACATCAGACAGTGCACTATAGACCCCCTGAGGAAC
Organism: Carassius auratus; assembly: GCF_003368295.1. Lineage (NCBI taxonomy): Eukaryota > Metazoa > Chordata > Actinopteri > Cypriniformes > Cyprinidae > Carassius > Carassius auratus. Next base: position 693,506 of record NC_039275.1, read on the forward strand.
AGTTCCACTCATTCTCTACTATAGGAGAGGAAGAATTGTATAAACTTGTTAAATCATCTAAACCTACAACATGTATGTTAGACCCTATACCATCTAAGCTCTTAAAAGAGGTGCTTCCAGAAGTCATAGATCCTCTTCTGACTATTATTAATTCCTCATTGTCATTAGGATATGTCCCCAAACCTTCAACCCAAAACCTAGTTAATTATAGACCAATCTCGAATCTCCCTTTTCTGTCCAAGATACTAGAAAAGGTGGTATCCTCACAATTATATTCCTTCTTAGAGAAAAATGGTATATGTGTGGATTTCCAGTCAGGATTTAGACTGAATCATAGTACTGAGACTGCTCTCCTTAGAGTTACAAATGATCTGCTCTTATCATCTGATCGTTGGTGTATCTCTCTATTAGTTTTATTGGATCTTAGTGCTGCATTTGACACAAATGACCACAGCATTCTTTTGCATAGACTTGAACACTTTGTTGGCATCAGTGGAAGTGCATTAGCATGGTTTAAATCGTACTTATATGACCGCCATCAGTTCGTAGCAGTGAATAAAGATGTATCATATCGATCACAAGTGCAGTATGGAGTACCTCAAGGCTCAGTACTAGGGCCGCTACTCTTCACGCTTTATATGTTACCCTTGGGAGATATCATCAGGAAACATGGTGTTAGCTTTCACTGTTATGCTGATGATACTCAGCTCTATAATTCTTCGCGGCCCGGTGAAACACACCAATTTGAAAAACTAATGGAATGCATAGTCGATATAAAAAACTGGATGACGAGTAATTTCTTACTGCTAAATTCAGAAAAAACAGAGGTGTTAATCATAGGGCCTAAAAACGCTGCTTGTTATAACCTAGAACACTGTCTAAGACTTGATGGTTGCTCTGTCAATTCTTCGTCATCAGTTAGGAACCTAGGTGTGCTATTTGATCGCAATCTTTCCTTAGAAAGCCACGTTTCTAGCATTTGTAAAACTGCATTTTTCCATCTCAAAAATATATCTAAATTACGGCCTATGCTCTCAATGTCAAATGCAGAAATGTTAATCCATGCATTTATTACTTCAAGGTTAGACTATTGTAATGCTTTATTGGGTGGTTGTTCTGCACGCTTGGTAAACAAACTACAGCTAGTCCAAAATATAGCAGCAAGAGTTCTTACTAGAACCAGGAAGTATGACCATATTAGCCCGGTCCTGTCATCGCTGCACTGGCTCCCTATCAAACATCCTATAGATTTTAAAATATTGCTTATTACTTATAAAGCCCTGAATGGTTTAGCACCTCAGTATTTGAATGAGCTCCTTTTACATTATACTCCTCTACGTCCGCTACGTTCTCAAAACTCAGGCAATTTGATAATACCTAGAATATCAAAATCAACTGCGGGCGGCAGATCCTTTTCCTATTTGGCGCCTAAACTCTGGAATAACCTTCCTAAAATGCTCGGTAGGCAGACACATTCTTGCAGTTAAAATCTAGATTAAAGACCCATCTCTTTAACCTGGCTTACACATAACATACTAATATGCTTTTAATATCCAAATCCATTAAAGGATTTTTAGGCTGCATTAATTAAGTAAACCGGAACCGGAAACACTTCACATAACACCCTATGTACTTGCTACATCATTAGAAGAATGGCATCTACGCTAATATTTGTCTGTTTCTCTCTTGTTCCGAGGTCACCGTGGCCACGAGATCCAGTCTGTATCCAGATCAGAGGGTCACTGCAGTCACCCGGATCCAGTACGTATCCAGACCAGATGGTGGATCAGCACCTAGAAAGGACCTCTACATCCCTGAAAGACAGCGGAGACCAGGACAACTAGAGCCCCAGATACAGATCCCCTGTAAAGACCTCGTCTCAGAGGAGCACCAGGACAAGACCACAGGAAACAGATGATTCTTCTGCACAATCTGACTTTGCTGCAGTCTGGAATTGAACTACTGGTTTCGTCTGGTCAGAGGAGAACTGACCCCAACTGAGCCTGGTTTCTCCCAAGGTTTTTTTTCTCCATTCTGTCACCGATGGAGTTTCGGTTCCTTGCCGCTGTCGCCTCTGGCTTGCTTAGTTGGGGTAACTTCATCTACAGCGATATCATTGACTTGATTGCAAATAAATGCACAGACACTATTTAACTGAACAGAGATGACATCACTGAATTCAGTGATGAACTGCCTTTAACTGTCATTTTGCATTATTGAGACACTGTTTTCCAAATGAATGTTGTTCAGTGCTTTGACGCAATGTATTTTGTTTAAAGCGCTATATAAATAAAGGTGATTGATTGATTGATGGATTGATCAGAGCTCTCCTGGTTTTCTTCAAATCCATTTCCCTGTCATAATCTTCCTCAATGTCAAACAATTTACAATTGTTATCCAGCACAACAGTACAAATGATGAACAAGTCATGTGATCCAGTGCTTTAAGTGGAAGTTTTCTGTTTTTTTGATGACTCCCCTCATCCCCTGAGGTAACAACAACTATTGAAGGGCTTTTATATGCTTGAGCTAGAAAGAACTACTTAACATAAATAAAATGTGCAAAAGGATTTAGAAAAAATTCCCTTAGAAAGAGCTACTGCATTACTGCATTCAAACTTCCAAACTGACTCAAATGATTCGCCAACTAGCTCCAAACTCCCGAACTGACTCAAATGAATCACGCTCCCAACTCACAAACTGATTCAACTGATCCGTGATCAACAAACTGACTCAAATGATTTGCTAACCTGCTACGAACTCCCGAACTGATTAAAATGATTCGCGAACCCGCTACGAAATCTCTAATTGATTCAAATGATCCGCGAAGCCGCTCCGAACTCCCGAATTGATTCAAATGATTTGCGATCCCCAAACTGACTCAATGATTCGCGAACCCGCTCCGAACTCCTGAACTGACTCAAATGATTCGCGATCCCGTTTCGAACTCCCAAACTGACTCAAATGATTCGCGAACCCGCTCCGAACTCTCGAATTGATTCAAATGATCCGCGAAGCCGCTCCGAACGCCCGAACTGATTCAAATTATTTGCGATCCCCAAACTGACTCAAATGATCCGCGATCCCGCTCCGAACTCCCAAACTGACTCAAATGATTCGCGATCCCCAAACTGACTCAAATGATTCGCGAACCCGCCACGATCTCCTGTACTGACTCAAATGATTCGCGATCCCGCTCCGAACTCCCAAACTGACTCAAATGATTCGCGATCCCCAAACTGACTCAAATGATTCGCGAACCCGCTACGAACTCCTGTACTGACTCAAATGATTCGCGAACCCGCTCCGAACGCCCGAATTGATTCAAATGATTTGCGATCCCCAAACTGACTCAATTGATTCGTGATCCCCAAACTGACTCAAATGATTCGCGAACCCGCTCCGAACTCCCAAACTGGTTCAAATGATTCATGCTTCATACTCCGAACTAGGAAGAATTAGGAAGCGTGCATTGTGAAGGGCGCTCTGAAAAGCGGCAGCGCAGGCAAAGGATTAAAACCTCTATTAAAACAGATGTCCAAATGAACTTACCGGTATGCAAAAAGCAGGTTCTGGGCACACAGATAGGTGGTGGTATGCTCAATAGCTATATTTGGATGTGGTGGTACTGAGTACCGGCCCACTTAAAGCACTGAAAATCACTTTATCACAATACCATGAATGCAAGTATACAGGTGATGAAATGCTATTGTGCAAACTCTGCAGCATGACAGTATGAAAAATATTGAATATATTTGCAACACATATTAAAACAGTATAAAAAATATATGCAGTATGCATAAGTGCTCAATACATTAGAAAATACAGAGAGCACAAAATGAAAACTGCAGTTTTCACACAGTGCAGTGCAGGAAGGAACTTGTCTTGCAGTCTGCTGGTGCTGGTTCTGCCTGATGGTAACGGTGAGAGCAATCCATGGCTCGTGTGGCTGAAGTCTCTGACGGTCCTCTGTGTTTTCCCCCCCCAAAAAAACAAAAAAAACCTTGCGTAGATGTCCTGGAGATACTAAATCATTGTGGGTGTTGTAAATCAATAAACAACATATAATATTATTATTTAGAATTGCTGTAATGGACATACCATTGATTCCTGTTGAAGGTTGCTGGAAGTATGGGCTACAAAAACTAGCTCTCTGTGGTGAAGTTTCTTTTATAGGCCATAACATCTGTGCTGTCACAGAGCTGTCTGGTAAAGCAGTCTTCACAGTTTCAGGCTTAGTGGCCATTGAATACACCATCAACGAAGACTCCACCATCTCTGGCCTTGGACCAGCCTCTCTTTAGTCTGGACCATGTGAGTGAAGACAAATGTTTTCAGCATTCTGCTTTCCTTTTTTCAGTTTTCAGCTTTCCTTCTACTGCAGTCTTTCTGTACAAGTAGAACATAATACAAGCAGTCATAACAATTCAGTAATGTACTAAAAACTCATAGTACATATGAAGACTTTATATACAAAGGTCTCTAAGTTCCTTCTGAAATTTTCTTCTAAAATTCTTCTAAGAAGAACATTTCAGATAGAACTTAAAGGCTTTTGCATCTTAAGTCTTCATTTACAACACAGCTCGATCTTCATTTCTCTATCAACTGACATCCTCCTTCAAAAAATCAAAAGTCCAAAAACAAAAAATAATTTTTTTTGGTGAATACAGGTGCAGGTGTCAGTACTCGCCATGTTCACTCATTTTCTGCCCAAATTCCAGAAATGCACAGATGATTTGCTCATTGTAGGAGCTATAAAAAGATGTATATGTTAAAAATGATAATTGCTGACTTGAATAGAGATCAACATCATATGCTGTACTAATGCATTGCTTGAATACAAACACATCAATGGGGATGAGCACCTTTTCAGTCTTTCTGTTTGAGCACAATAGAGCCATGTTCATTCCTCATCCCCAACAGGACTGATGTTCTTTGTGTTTTTGCTCTTCAGCTGTAAAACAAAAATATGTCTATTAACCCCATGTTTAATTACTATTGCTGGTTAAACATATGAATTAAGACAGATTTTTGTTTAAATGAATACTAATTACAATTTTCTACAAACCTTTCTTGGAGAGGGATGATCATGACAAGAACTTGCTGAGCCTCACTAGTAGACGTTCAGTTGACAAAACTGAAAAAGATCATCATGCAACCATACGCTCTGTTTCTACCTTACAACAGAACAAAAGAGAACGTGTGAGTGAATGAAGCAAGTAAAGGACTAAGATGAAGAGAAACAGGCAGAGAAAGGCAGAATATTGTGTTTAAGTTTAACAAAATGAGAGGAAAGAAAGATGCATCTTCAGGCCATATTATTCAGAATTATTTTATACATGATTACATGCTAGCATTTTTTTTAAATGACACAAAGGAACAATATCATTGGAATATATTTTCCAGCTGAGGAGCGATAAAAACAGGCAATCAAAAAAACAACAATATCGCTGCAGCTTGTATAATAATAAACATAACTTTATCATCTGTTGGTGTGGATGCTAAAATAGTTATTATAGTTACTATTCTTGGGGTGAACAGCCATAAATTATCTAATTTGGCCAAATTAACTGAAGATCTGATGTTTCACATGACAATTAAGCATTTCCAGACTTGCTTTTAGACAGATGTGTTCAATTAAAGTCAACATGGAAATAAAGGCAGACTGTGAGGTGTGGACAGATTTCATGTGCTGTTAGAACGGCATGAGACGGCACTAATAAAGAATATAGTGGACTCAATATAAACTTTAGGATATAAATGCTCTATTTACAATAGGCACAGTTTGCATGAGAGCTGAGGCGATGGTCAATGAAAAAGGAGGAGGAAAAACTGGAGAATTTTTGCATGAGTATGCTTGTACAATATCATATGGATTTTACTGAAATCTTCTGAATTATTACTACTTCGACGTAACATAGGGCTTGTACTAATGGGGTGATAGGCTATGTAAGAAGAAGTTTTAAAAACATCAAATTCGGTGCAAAATGCAAATGCAGTAGTGGTGCTCAGACCGACACAGACATAAAAGAAACCGCAAAACAGAAAAGAAAAAATACTGAATTACTTTACATAAAGGTATTAAAGGCATGGCATTGTGGTTAATTTGCTTTAACCACAAATACCACAGTAAAACAGTTATCATGGTAAAAATATGGTAAGTTTTATGGTCACTACACTGAATTTTACGTTCGTTGAGTGGCATTCGCAAAAGATATGTAAAGAAAACATCAAACTGCACTTACTTTCACATTAATTGCAGAGAATCAGAACATTACCTTGAAAAACAAACCATAAAATAAAATAGTTTACACACCTGGATAACTTGATTCATGAAATGGATTCAGTGGTTAAATTTCAATGGCCCAAGAATATTCAGGCAATAGGAACTTTCTAGAAATTCAGCTGTAAAACAAGCCAATCACACTCCTCATAGTTATTTCTTCAGGATAATAAATTAATTTGCATGTTCTCAGACTAATTAATCTGAAGGATCTTCTCTCTTCTGTTTTATTGTATTATTTCAGCCACATCAAAGTTTGCTCAAATAGCTGTAGTTTCTGAAGTGCCTTCAAAGTTTCAACTCAGAAATACGAAATGCATACAAACCACGGTCAACTTGATTTCCCAAGAGAAGTGTCAAACACAATTATGAACAAAAAAAATGCACACTACAAAGAAGAATAACAGGTTTTTTTATTTGATAATGGAGTAAAATTTACAATAAAAGTGGGAGGGACGGAGGGGAACACAGTAGGAGGTTCAGGTGGAGGACGGACACCTGGGAGGATGGCGACAAACAAAGTCCAGGATGGAGACGGCAGTGGGAGGAGACACAAGGGGTCAGGACGGACGAGATGGAGGGAGGAGACAGGAAGGAGTTGGAGCAGGCAGAGCCAGGAGGGGCCCAGGCCACAGCCATGATGGCTACCTACGGTGGAGCCGACAGAGGGAGGAGTTGTGGAGGATAGGCTGATGACTCTAGGGGGCTGACTGATGGCAGCGAAGCAGGTGGAGGAGCCCGAGACAGAGGATCTGGAGGGCCAAGGTAGAGCAGATGGCTCAGGCAACTAAGGCGGAGGTGGGGATTCTGAAGGCTGCGGTGGAACCAGAGCAACAGAGGACCGAGGAGGAGCCGAAAAAAAGAAAGGAACCTGACAGAGCCAGAGGAGTTGAGTCCTGAGGTGACAGATGGACGACAGACCAAAGCGGAGCCAGAGGGACGAGGAAGCCTGGCTTCATGGCGAAAAGAGGAGGGAGCTAGGAGCCATGGTGGAGCCACTTTGGCAGAGTCTGGGACAATGGGGACTCCATAAGCTATGGGTGCTCTCCCTTATAAATATAGATTATTATGAAATACTGAAGAAGAAAAAAACGCTTTACAGTAAGTTCCCATTAATGCATTAAAAATATGAATAATTAGTAAATGATTAATTAATAATGAATACATGTGTTCATTGTTAGCTTATTGTAGCTCACTTTCCATTTTATAATATTAATAGAAACTTTTATAATGTATTAGTAAATATTCAAATTAACTATTATTCTTAAATGTTTTAAAGCATTTTAAACCAATGTTAACAAATGCAATGTTATTGTAATGTGTCACCAAATTTCACCATTTCATCCTTTCCTTGAAACTGCAGACTTACTAATTTCCACATTAAATGTAATATTGTCACATGTATGCCAGTAAATAAGCATTACAAAAGTGTACAGGTGACTACTGTGGGTATTTATTAAATAGCACACACACAGAATAAATAATCCAAACAAACAGAATAGAACAGAAAGAGAGGCAGAAAATTGATTTGTATAAATGAGCAAACAATGATTAGTCTCACTGTACGATCAACTGATCAATAAACAGTCACAAGCAGTGATTCAGAAACAGGAACACATATTCAGAGCTGCAAACACTACCAAGAAAAACCAGACAATTAACTCCTCAAACATATCTCCTCTATTACATAATAAACATTCAAATACTGATTTTTGTTAATTTGTGCATTAATGTGTAAATTTGTCACCTCTAAAATATAACATTTGTCAGAAGTCCAAGCCTTTTGTGTCCATAACCACATCTGCAGTAGTTTAACAACCACATGATTTAACTGGAAATTAAGACTGACAACAAAATCACAAAATCTGAAAATTAAAGTGGCTCAAAAGTGATTTTGTAATTTTAAAAGCATCGTGCAGCAGACAGTGTGACGTGTGCAGAAAACATTTAATAAGTGCTGATATCAGTGCGAATAAATCCATGCAAACACATTTCAGGTGTATAAAGTGCACAAACACACCAGACCGAGACAACAGTGCAACTTAGCATTAAGAGACAGTAAGAGAAACACACACACACACACACACACTCAGTAGGGAATCTGGTTCTGATAGTACTGGATCATGTCATACGTTTTGCTCCTGGAACAAATGAAAAACATTTCATGTCATCTTATTAATGTTATGCAGAGTCGGGGAAATGTCATTCATTAATGTGTGTGAGAGACACTGACCTGCTGCTCAGGAAGCAGTTCTGAATCACTTTGATGATAAAAGCTGCTGCTTCCTTCTCACTCACTCCAGGGTTAAAACGCTGCCTACAACACACACGATTCACTTCAGATCAACAAACAACAAGCTATTCATTAATTAATTCTGTTTATCATCTATCCATCTTTATTCATCTATATATCAGCATACTAGTACTATGCTAAAAATCTCTTCTATTACTAGCACTTTTCATGTTTATTTCCCTCTTAAAGATGAAATGCTGATGTTCCTTGTTTTCAAGTTGCTTTGGATAAAAGTATCTGCTAAATGAATAAATGTTAATGAAAATGAAAATACATGAGGGCTGGGCAAGTTAATGCATTTATTTAAATTTTTTAAAAATTATTTTAATGCGCATTAACGCAGATTTTTTTGCATCCATTTTTTTACAATTATTATTATGAAAGTCCGTTGGCTCACTGGCTCTGAAGAAAGTATATAGATATATTGACAAAGTATACTTTGTCAAACAGATGCAAGTGGTGCAACTCAACAGAATACTATAGGATTGGCAAGACCATGTGATTTGCCTGTCCGATATTGTTGTCTTGTTTTAAAACCATCAATCGATTGGGGGAACCCTCAGATGTTTAGGAAAGGCATTCCACAGGAGAGGGGCGACAGCACCGAAGACTCTGTCCCTAATGGTCTCAGTCCTAGGGGTGAGGAGACTATGAGTGTTTGTGGAGTGGAGGGAACCTGCTAAATCTGTGGCATAAGTAGTTATTTAAGGTAAATGGGGGCATTGCCATGGATGCACTGATATGTGAAAAGGAAGACTTTGTATTCAATCTGTACGGAAATGGGAAGCCAGTGTAATGATTGAAGAAATGGTGTGATGCAATTTAACACTCCTAGCCACACTCCACACCAAAGGAAGTTAGCGAGGCTCAAAGAGCGTGCCTACAAACTTTTATCTCTGCCCATGACAGAGCTCTGAAGAGCGGAGGCTTCAGCAGGATGACTCTAAAATGAGAGGAGACCTAACAATGTTCAACCCTTGTAGGGGATTTCTTAAGAGTGCAGGTCTCAGCATGACGGATATAGGAGAGCTGGCTACACTCAGCGCCAGAGGCAGTTAGTAAGGCTCAAAGGAAAGAGCCTACAAACTAATGTTACTGCTAAACATGGAGCTCTGAAGAGCGGAGGCTTCGGAAGGATGACTCTCTTGTAAAGAAACTCTTAAGAGTGGAGGCCTCAAAAGCAGCAAAAGTGGGTAGAGTTGTTGATAGTGATGATGATGAAGAATCAATATCAGTTTTCATATAAAGTTGTGTTTCATTGTATAGCAATGGAAAGAAATTCCCAAGTGATTGATGACTTCACAGAGGGGAAAGCATGTATAAAGAATGAATAAAACTGGTCAGAGAACGGATCCCTGTGGAACCCCGCAGGGCTTCCCATGGCCACAAATTCAGATCTGTTTGTGAAGTATGACTCAAACCAGCGCAGGATGGTGTTATTACGCTGGAGAAAGGTCCAGGAGTACGAGGAGTGATGGTGAACCAGCATCAGCTGTCACTAGGTCATTTGTGACTCTCACTAAGGCTGTTGTGGGCGGAACAGAAGCCGGACTGAAACTTTTCAAAAATGTTATTGCATTTGAGGTGGTCCTGAAGGTGGCTGGCAACTACTTTCTCCAGAATCTTAGAGAGAAATGGCAGGTTGGATGTGGGCCTGTAATTAGCAAGGGTTTGAGGTTCAAGGGTGGGTTTCTTGAGTAGTGGTCTGAATATGGATGTTTTTAGGGCAGACGGTATGTGACAATGCAATTATTTGCGATTAATAACAAAAAAAATAATGTAACTAATCACTTTTTTTTTTTTTAAATGTAATCGTTGCCCAGCACTAATATCTATCATTTAAGGCTATATCAAAAAAATAATAAAGGCTAAATTCATGTCAAACTCAAATATAAAATAAATTTAAACAAACTCATTCATTTTCCATGTTCATAACAAAATAAATGTATGTACATGAATACTGATTTGTGTTTATTACTTCAATTCCAATTGCGTTTAATTCCATAGTTTGATACCATAGCATAAAAACATTTTTTTAAATAAATGAAATTTTGTTTCCAATATGAATAAAACAAATCTAATTTCCTTTCTGCTCCACTGTTAGTTGTTTTGAACTCACTTGAGCAGTTTGATGGTCTGACCGCGGAAGCAGGGCAATCCTGTATCCAGCATCAGCGTTACCAAGGCAACCACAGCATCCATATATGGCCTGCGGTGTAAGAGAGATTCATACAGTCTCTCAGTTTCTATAACACACACACACACACACACTTACACTCACACAAACATCTCACCTGACGGCCAGGTATCCGCGCACACACATCTCCATGAACCACTTGAATGGCGTGGCCTCCATCTTCCCGCCCATGATCATCACCATCTCATCAGTCAGTTTGATGTCCGGCTCCCAGCCCAGATTACCACCCGGAGAACTCTCGAACATGAAGCCGAAATCTGAAACACACACACACATAAGAAACACACATGATAACACAGAACAGACGTTCATTGTTAGATGTCTCACCGATGTGGATGAGGTGGCCCTGTCTGTCCAGCATGATGTTCCCATTGTGTCTGTCCTTGATCTGCAGCAGGAAGAGCAGCAGACTGTACGCGGCCATGCTACGGATGAAGTTATACCTCGCCTGAGAGAGAGAGAGAGAGAGAGAGAGAGAGAGAGAGAGAGAGAGAGAGAGAGATAGAGAAAGGGGAAAACAATCAGAAAAGCAGTGTTCCTCAATGCTTCAAGAGCCTCATTGTTCACAGCTGGTTTCACTAGGGATAAAAATGTCTGCTAAATGCATTCATTTAAATGTAAAATGCATAAATGCAAATGCCCCTAACTCTGGCTTTTGTTTTAAAAACTTTTCTACATTTATGGGAAAAACTGAAAGAAAAAATGTAAAAAAAAAAAATTGTTTTAATTTTTAAAAGATAAGTTTTCCAAAACTGTTGCAATCCTTGATCATTAAAAATAATAATTATTATATAAATAATAAAATAATAAATGTAAATACTAAATAAAAAAATAAAAATATATATTTTGATGTGTATTGTGTGATTTATTTTTTATAATTTTAAGTCATGATTTGGTAGTGAGGTCTGAATGAACGACTGAATGAATGAATAAATGAAGGAAAATAAAAAAATATTAAAGTCACAAAAACATAAGTAGGAAATATTGATATGTAGTTGTTTTAAATTATTTTAAATACTGTATTGTATGATCTTAAATCATTTTAAGTCGTGACTGTCCCCTGGCTTTTCTCACTTTCTGGAAGGCCAGAGTGGATTCGTCTCCGTACTGGTTACGGAAATAATCGTACATCCCGAAATCCGTCTGTCGTCCCAGCTGATCTCTGGACTTACAGTCTGGGATGCACTCGATGACGCCACACTGTCACACAAACACAGGAACATCACATTAATAACCAACAACATCCAGACACAAAGCTGCTAGCATCACACCTGCTGGATTCATTTCTCTCAGATTCACTCTCATAGATTCAAAATCAGATCGAGAACAGCACACATACATAAACGAATATTATAAAGGGAATTATTATGCAATACAGGCAGTGAGATGAGTGTGTTTGTCCATTCAGGTAATGCTCAGTCTGCTTCAGTGAGATTTACAATCAATAAACTCGTACTGTTAGGATGTCTTATTTCATCAGTCGTGTATGTTTAGACACAGAAAAATGGCCAGTTACACAGTCAACATGAATAATGACATGAGGGTTTTTTGCTGCGCTGCAAATAGACAGGTTTTATGCTAAAAAGGTTCTATTAATGACAAGAAAGAACCCTTTAGGCTTTTATTCATTCATTCATATCTTGAATTTTGTGTTCATTCATATGCAATCATAAATGTATTTCAATACACCGAATAATGCAGTGAAAGAACGCACTCAAAATGCACACACGCACTAGTATGACTTCATCATGTAACTTTAACATTAGCCTAGATGCTTGCACTTTTTAGGCACGATTTGTTTAGTTTTTGAATATACTTGATACTGTTAAAAGGCACATCATTAAAACAAAAAAAAATGAGTTCACATCACACCTAAACACGTGTGGAAAACGTAATTAGAACTAGCTACTAAATTAGTTAAAAATGCCTGTCCATATACAGCTTCGCGAAGCCCAAACTTACTCAAATGATTCGCGAAACCGCTTTGAACTCCCGAACTGATTCAAATGATTCGCGATTCCCAAACGGACTCAAATGATTCGCGATCCCGCTTTGAACTCCAGAACTGACTCAAATGATTCGCGATCCCGCTCCGATCTCCCAAAATAAGCCCTTTCACACATACAGACGTTTCCGGAAAATTACTGGTAAATTTCCATAAAGAGGTCATGTGTGAACAGGATCTTTTAAAAAATACCGGTAAATTCGTTCAGGAAATTTAACGGTATGAGAAGTTGTAACATTACCAGTAAATTCGGAATTCTGCTGTGTGTGAACGCAGAAGGAAAATTACCGGTAGGAGCACGTAAGAGTTCAGAACGCGGTGACGTAAGACGTCTTCCAATCATCAAGCATTCACCCAATGTTTAAGAAAATAAAATAAATGTCATCCATCCAACTGAAGCGACAGTGAAATTAAGGCGCTTCCTATTATCCGGTAGGATGAAGTAGCCTAATTTGTCGTCATCTGAGAGAAACTGTTAGTGATGCAGTAACATATGATAAAATAACTGTTAGCTGTCGCCGACAAAGTCAGGTCATCAATAAACTGAAAATATTGTGTCTTAATATCTAAAAAATAAACGACCATCACAAACGAAGTAGTATTGGGAGTATTTCTTGTTCCCATTATGACTTTTGTCCGTCTATTTGGGGGTTCTGCTACTCCACAAATCTTGTAGGCCTAGCTCTACGTGGATCTCAACCCGCGGCACGGCATGAAATCACACGCTGCCCACCATGCCGAACACAATAAATAATAAAAACAATAACTTTAAGTTTTACAACTTAATTTTAATTTTAGTTTTTACATAGGGAAAAACAGATAGGGCACAAACGAGAAGTCGGAGCAGTGAAGAAGAGTGCTTGACATTCGGCTTCAACTTTCGGTTTGCCCCGCAACTCACTTGAGGATGTTCAGCACGTCTTTTTTTCCAATTCTCCCAAAACAGCTCATACTACTGTTTGGAGCAGTTTTTGATCGTTAAACAGGCATATAGGCTAAGTTTTTTTTTTTAAAGCGGCCAGCACAGAGAGAGAGTTTACATAGCCTATGTTTAGCCTTCTCAAATCATCACGAATTGTCTAAAATAAAATCTACAGATATAAAACAGTTCAAGCATAACGATGTTTTAACGTTGAACCCAGATGCGCGCTATATGTATATTTTGTGCGGAGAACACAAGATAAAGCACGCTTTTTTGGGACATAGGTGCCAGCGCGATCATGATATAACAAAGAAATATAAAATAAAGAAATATAAAATAAAGAAAACAAACATGCTTTCTGCCGTCTCATCTTGAACAGGAGAGCTTACAAAATACCGAAACACAGCGAATACATGCCTCACAGACATGATAAATATATCTATAGAAAGCTTTTAATTACTAATTAACGAAATAATAAAAACAAACAACAAAAAATCTAAATACAATCATAATCCGTTTAGGAGGCGCATCTAATGAGGCAACTTCATCCTTGGGGCACAGACTCAGAAAACACTAGTCTATTAGTAAATAATTCAAATATATTTTTACTATTTCCCTCTGTCACATTCATGGTAATTTTTCCGGTGCTTTGGGACATATTTTGAACTCAATTTATACGCACAACATGTTTATCTGCGCTGATAGATTATTTGATATGAATTTGGATCAGGCTACATTTGTGAATGCACCTTTTCTGCAAAGTGCGTCTTACAGACTGCAATTTACAATCGCAACTTCATTGTGCTATTAATCCTTTCAATCCGATTTTCACTAAATTGGTCAGCTCCAGACAGCATCGGGTGTTTTATTAATGGGGAGTATAATTATTCAAAACAGTCATCTATTACGATGTCTCTGTAACAAAAGCAGTTACATGAATAATACATTTAAAAAAAAAATTAAACCATAAACAGAAATACTGAACACGTATTACCCTCCGTGTTTAAAAATACAAGCGCAGCTGTTTAGAGATTAATTACGTCACAGAATTTACCGGTATTTTGGAATGGATGTCTGAATGGTGCTTTTCTGGAAAAAAGACGGAATGTCGTTGACTGTGTGAACAGCGCATTTTTGAATTTACCTGTAAAGTCGTTCTGGTAATTTTACGGAACTTTACTGGTATTACTGTGTGAAAGAGGCTAATGATTCAAATGATTCGCGATCCCCAAACGGACTCAAATGATTCGCGATCCCACTTTGAACTCCCGAACTGACTCAAATGATTCGCGAACCCGCTACGAACTCCCGATTCCCAAATTGACTCAAATGATTCGCGATCTCGCTCCGATCTCCCAAACTGATTCAAATGATTTGCGATCCCCAAACGGACTCAAATGATTCGCGATCCCGCTCAGAACTCCCGAACTGACTCAAATGATTCGCTAACCCGCTTTGAACTCCCGAACTGACTCAAATGATTCGCGAACCCGCTACGAACTCCCGATTCCCGAATTGACTCAATGATTCGCGATCTCGCTCTGAACTCCCGAACTGATTCAAATGATTCGCGATCCCCAAACGGACTCAAATGATTCGCTAACCCGCTTGGAACTCCCAAACTGATTCAAATGATTCATGCTCCGAACTCCCAAGATGAAAGATGAAAGATTAAATCAGACCAGGACAAAGATGAAACCATCATTACCGATATCAAACCTAAACCTGCCTAAAATCAATGCTAAATGATCACAAATGAAAATTGGTGGGGTGCCAAATCCAGTGAAACTCAAAAATAAAAATACAACAAAATACATTTTTTAAATAAAAACAATTTACATATTAAAGATTTCATTCAATAAATAAAATAATAATAATAAAAAAGAAGAAAAAAAAACTCACCCCCGGTGCTGTAGCGACCACTCTATATGGAAAAACGAACAGATCGAGTCCCACCAGCTGGAAGATGTTTTTAAACAGACCGATGATCTGCAACGCCAACATATCCTGGAGAGAGAAAGTCAGAGGAAAAGACAAAAAATAAATTAAATAAAAGAGAGGAAGAAAAACGTCTAAAGCACTTAATCAAACATTTCCATATAAATATGAATTTATATGTTTCAGTGCAGTCAGATGAATAATCGTGATAAATCGCATCCAAAATAACATTAGTGTGTATAGTATAGATTTATTATGTGTATATAAATACACACACATGCATTATATATATATATATATATATATATATATATATATATATATTTAAGAAAAATATGTTACGTTTATATACTAAATATATTTACATACATATATATATATAAATATATACACTTTCATACATTCATACATACACACACACTTTGTAAATACATGTATTTATAAATACATAATAAATATACACAACACACACTAATGTTAACAAAAAGTTTTATTTTGGATGCAATTTATTGCGATTGATGGGCTTTAAAATATTAAAATACAATGCATTTTTTAGTTTGTGTTTTCTATAAACTATTACACTTCTGTATGCGATTCATCCTGTGCATTAGTAGCTAACAGGTGTGAGTATATATCAGCTATTTACAACAGCTTTGAGACACTGGTTTATCCAATCAGATTTCATAGTCAAAACATAATTTGATATGTAAATAAGGGACGGCGAAATGAAACCTGTCTGCAGTCGTCTCCGACTTTAAAGATGGCCGCCTGCCAGCAGATCTTCTGTGTGTGTTCTCCAGCTTCATCCAGCGAGTCTGAGCGACACAGCAAACCTACAAACACACACCAGCTTTGACAAGCTTGAAACGCACCAGAACCCATTAGACTTTCATCTTCACACATTTCCAAAATTACTATTTTTCGTGCACTTTTTAAATGTCATGTCATGCCATTTAAAGATGGAAAAATCTTTCATTTTAATTGCATTTTATTTTTACATTTTCATTATGCAATATTTTTCTGTATGTGCATTTTTTATGCACGTCATGCATTCAAGTTTTAAAAATCTTTTTATTATATTTTACATTAGTTTTTTTTAATTAAAGCTTAATTTCTGCCACTTATATGCACAGGGTCTTTTCCTTCCGTCATCTGTTTGCATACTAAAAACTGTGAAAATTGTTCAATTTGTTCTTTCAAATTATTCAATTTATTCAATTTGTTCTTTCATTTATTTATCTGTTTTTTTATGGTTGTTTCCACCAAAAAATTTAAAATCTCACTATTTAATTTTTATTTTATTTTTTTTACATTTCTTTGATTTTGAATCACGAGATATAAATTATTCTGAGGAGTCTGAATAGTGAGATATAAACTCACCAAAAAAAATAAATAATAATAATAATAATAAAATAAGAGTTAAAAATTCTGAGATAAAGTTGCAATTTTTTTTTTTCTATTCCATGTTGGTAACAAAAAAAAAAATGCAATTTCTGAGATTAGATCTCAAAATGATGAGAAAATAAAGAATTGCAAGATGAAATTTCTTTTTTTTCTCTCTCTCTCTGTGCAAACAAGCTTCCCTGATATTGAATATCACTATCAATCTGTCTATATGTGGGTTTTCTGTGTTCTTCAGGAAAGACAGAATGAGTCTGTGTTACCCTCTTTCTCCAGTTCACTCACTCCACAGCGTTTCACCTTGAATTTGGCCAGATACGGCGCTTTGGCAGCACTGAGAGGGAAAAAACACACAGAAACACACACAGGTTTTCTTGTGCCTCTAACACACGTGTGTGTGACGTGTTCAGCGCTCATCGTACCTCTGCATCGGCAGTCCTGATTTATAGTCAATGTCCAGGACGATAGCTTCAGGGTTACTGGGCAGATAACAGCCTGAGCAGCAGAACAACAGTCAGGCGAGTCATTACGAGAGCTTGAGACATCTATCAGATGATGAGGAGGAGATATTCAGACCTGGCTGCACTTTGATATCGGCCAGGGCTCGCAGACACGCTCTCTTCCGCTCGTCACCTTTAGGAATCGGCCTGAAAGACCAGAAGAGGAGACTTCAGCTTCGAACACCAGACTGAAACAGGAGCAGAAAGATGTCAGAGATGATTCCAGTACTTGAGGATGGCTGAGACATTGGTGATCTTGTTGAAGAAGTCAAACTCGCGCTGGTAGAAGTCTTTAGCTGGACCTGAGAGAGAACCGATGATCTCTTCAACCAGCTGCTCCAGAAGATCCCCGATATCAGCTAGAAACAGAACAAATTAATGTGTGACTGAAGAGCACTGGGTGTTAAAAGGTGTTCACATCATGAGCAGTAATAAAGCAAGGTATTAATAACTAATTATCAGTAACGACAGAAAATTTAACTTTCAGAGTGATCTTTTTTTAAGCTTCTGAACGATAACAACATTGACAGCCAATCAGAGTTCACCTAACTTTGAAGTCACGATGAAATGCTGACATCCATCCAATTAAAAAAGAATTAACAAAAATAATAATAATAATTCAGCCATTTTAATTTAATGTGATCTAAAGTAATTGAAACTGAACTCAAAATGAATAAAAACTATATAGAGATTTTCTTTTCTTTTTTTACTAAAACTAACAAAGAATTTAAATGAAACAGAAAATATAATAAAAACTACACAAACACACACTCAAAAAATGAAAAAAATGAAAAATAAAAACTAACCAAAAATTAAAAAGAAACAGAAAATGAAAATAAAATACATATCCGAACATACACTCCGAAAAAAATTTAATTATATATAATATAGATTATAAATTCTATAAAAAAAAAAAAAAAAAAAAATATATATATATATATATATATATATATATATATATATATATATATATATATATATATATATATATATATATATATATAAATAATATATTATATATAAATATAAAATGAAAATTTTAACCAAAAATTTTAATGAAAACAAAAATATAAGAATAAAAAAATACATACACGCTAAAAAATACATATAATTATAATCATTATATAAAAATACAAATCTTTACCAAAAATGTAAAAAAAAAAATCAAACAAAATATAAAAATAAAAACTAAAATGTTAATTGAAAACATTTATTTATTATTTGAACATTTATATTAATAAAAAGGGGTGGAGTTCAGGAGAAAAAACAATTATCGAAGAATTTTTCTAAATGAAACATGCATGAAAGAATCGTTCACAATAAGATCTACGACACAAAAAACTTGGATTCTTAAAGTAGCAGACGACAAAACTGTACGGACTTAGAATAACCAGAATGTTATTGCTAGTTTGCGTGTATGCTAATATAGTTATCATTCTTGGAGCTTTATTTACGGTCTTTCTGGTGTCCCTCTTCATCGGTGTAGATGTTGGTCTTCATGTTCCAGATGAACTGATGTGCCAGAAGCTGAGACTTCTGTGCCGCCCACAGGATGTATTCTCTCACGTACCCCATCTACACAACAGCATCATTACTGCACTCTCCTCTCAGAGCACAGAAAACCAAGATGTGCACAACACGACCAGCGTACAACACGTGAATCATACAAATGATGCATGCAACTTTTTTAAAATCTCACTCTGGACATGCAAATCTGTCTGTGACACACACACACACACACACACACACACACACACACACTATACCTTGTCATAACGGAGGGCCTGAACAATTTGTGGGATGTAAAACAGAATAGCATCCTGTTGATAATATGAGAGAGAGAAATGTGCATTAATAAAAGCACTCAAACTGACCTGGGATAAAGACGTATGACAACACATCATACCGGAGGGAAGGAGCGCAGGACTTTGACGGCGTACTGTGCGGTCAGCGGATGCGGTGGATACATGCTGGAGAAATACGAGAGTCCTGTGGGAGGATCGGCCGGAGCCCAACACAAGATGTGACTCAACTCCGGAGAATCAGCGTCGATCGTGTGCCACGTCACTAAAAACTGCAGCGGGACACGTTCACAGGAAGTGATGCAATTATTATATTTATATGAAATAAATCATTAAAATACATTTTTAAAGTACTTGAAATTAATGAATAATTAGACTAAAAATAAATAAATAAATGTGATTGATAAAAATATATTTAGATTATTTTTTTTTAAGTCAATCATATTTTTATTATTGCAAATATTTATTTAAATTTGAATCTATTTTTTTTTTAATTACATTTTAATTTATTTAATTGGTTAAATGGTTAATTTCTTTAATAGGTAAAAATCTATATATTAAATAAGCAAAGAAATACATTTTAAAAGAAATTTTTTTAAATGAATAAAATATTTGCCTAAAATATAAAATGTGATATGACAATACATTTAGATTGATATAAAATAAAAAAGTTAAAAATGTATTATTAAAATTATTATTTTATTGTAATTATTTACTTACATTTAAACCTAATTTTAAATCATATTTTATTTATTTTAATCAATTAATTTAATTGGTTAAATGGTTAATTTATTTAATAGGTAAAAATCTATATATTAAATAAGCAAAGAAATACATTTTAAAAAGAACTTAAAATGAATAAAACATTTGCCTAAAATATAAAATGTGATTAATATAACAATACATTTAGATTGATATAAAAATGTAAAAAAAAGTTGTAAAAAAAAAAAGTAAATCACATTTTTATTTATTTATTTTATTGTAATTATTTACTTACATTTAAACCTATTTATTTTAATCAAATTCATTTAATTGGTTAAATGGTTTCATTTATTTAATAGGCTAAAATTAATTAAATAGGTATAAATAAATAAAATCAATATATATTAAATAAACAAATAAATCTTTAAAATAAATTTTTAACAGAACTAGAAATGAATAAATTAGACTAAAATAAATACAAAATGTGATGAATAAAACAATACATTTAGATTAATATAAAATTTATAATTTATAATACATTTATTTATTTGATCACAATTTATTTTAGTTTGAATCTTATTTTTTAAATCACATTTAATTAATTTAATTTTAATTGTTTTAAATATGAATTTAACTGAGACTTGTAGCACATATATCATTGTTGTTTTTGATTGCTTTCACTGTCCTCATCTGTAAGTCGCTTTGGATAAAGCATCTGCTAAATTAATAAATGTAAATTGTTTATTTATTTCATAGGATAAAATAAATAATGCATAATAAAAATTTAATAAACAAAGAAATAATTCAAATACACTTTTAAAAGAACTTAAACTTAAATAATCAGACTAAAATAATAGAGGTCACGACTGTGTTGTGTTGTGTTGTGGACGTTCACCTTTACAGCTTCAGGAACGTCACTGACGGCTCCCGGATCCAGCCGAACCAGACGGGTCACTTCTGAGAAAATGGCTTCAGTGTTCTTGAACCTGTAATATATATATATCGTGTAGGAAGAGTGGAAACACTTTATAAACATCTGAAGAAGCTCTAACACAGACCAAAACTAATAGTGTCATGTGTGCGCTTCATTCATTCACAGCAAATACATGAGCTGAAAAAACACACACTCTCTTCTGAGTCTCGTCTGCAAAAAATACAGTAAAATCTGTAAAATTGTGAAATATTTTTACAATTTAAAATATCTGTTCTCGATGTGAATCTGTGTTAAAGTGTAATTTATTT
The DNA here is from genome assembly GCF_003368295.1 of Carassius auratus. NCBI lineage: Eukaryota > Metazoa > Chordata > Actinopteri > Cypriniformes > Cyprinidae > Carassius > Carassius auratus. The sequence goes on from NC_039275.1 coordinate 714,790, forward strand.
CTGTGATGCTCCGCTGTGTTTTCAGCATCATTCCTCCAGTCTTCAGTGTCACATGATCTTCAGAGATCATAATTATATACCGATTCACTGCTCAAGAAAACAATTATTTTAGTTTTTTCAGGATTCACAGATGAATAAGAACAGCAGTAATCTTTTCTGACGTTATGCATGTCTTAGTTTGATGCATCCTTGTAGAATGAAAGCCTCTGTGAGAGTAGTGTAGTGTGGTAAAGACCTGGCCGGCAGCTGTAGAGCGAGGTACGGCGAGATGCTCCACGCCAGATTAACGTTGTCCTTCCACTGTTTCTCGGTCAGGCTGATGTACTTGGATCTCCAGTTGGTGATGCTGGTCTCCACAGACTGTTCGGCTGAGATCTGCAGCTCCTGGCTGCCCAGAGGATTGTACCACGTGGTCAGACGCTCCACCTCACTGGCCTAACAACACACAAACCGTGTAATCATATACTGACGCCAGTCTTTTATCAAAATCTGAAAACTGATGGCTATGATCTCACCAGCAGAGCTAGCAGCAGCGTTCTGCGCTTCATGAAGTATTTATGCAGTTGTGTTCCTCTGTTCGTCTTCTTTAACAGACCTACAAGAGACACAAATTTATACGGTCGCATGAAGAAAATAATTGAGCAAAGAAACATGCAGCTTTGCCATAATTACAGCATGAAGTTTGTTGATGACAATCAAAGTTTAACAGAATTTGAACTGAATTGATCTGTATAATGACACTACTTCATGTTTATTATTGTGAAGCACTGAAACGATCTCTATTATATAAAAGAACTATAGACTAATATGCAACTTGAAGAACAGTTTAAATGAAAGTGTTTGCATCAATCTAACAATATAGAATGAGCAGATGTGTCCAAAAACATGAAATAACTGCTAGTGTATTATGTGTAGTATGAAGACAACGAGAAAAGATGACGCAGCAGTAGTCAGTGTTGACAAAAACATACAAAAAAGAAGTGCAACTGTGATTGTGTGTGTGTGTGTGTGTCTGTGTCTGTGTGTGTGTGTGTGTGTCTGTGTGTGTGTGTGTCTGTGTCTCTGTGTGTGTGTGTGTCTGTGTCTCTGTGTGTCTGTGTGTGTGTGTGTGTGTGTGTGTCTGTGTGTGTGTGTGTGTGTGTGTGTGTGTGTGTGTGTGTATGTGTGTGTGTATGTGTGTGTGTGTGTGTGTGTCTGTGTGTGTGTGTGTGTGTGTGTGTGTGTGTGCTGGTGTGGACCTGATTTCTTGGAGAGCGTGGAGACGCCGCTGGACAGTGGGTATGTGTTGATCCAGCCCTGTGTGGCCTGCTGTCTGGAGCCCACCGCTGCGTCCAGACTGCTCCTGGAGTCCATCACCGCCATCACAGACAGACTGTGTACCGACACGTCCTGAGGATCTGAGAGCACACAACAACACCATCAGCAGAATCAACATCATCATCAGAATCAACATCAACAGCATCATCATACGAATCAGCATCATCATCTTCAGCAGCAGTAGCATCATCAGAATTAGGGTTCCCGTGACAGCAGATTAACTGATAGACATCGACATAAAAACAATATACATTTAATGTTTTAAAAAGTTTTATATATATATATATATTCGTTTTTATATATTATATAGCATATTTTTAAAACGTATTTAAATATAAAAAGTATGTTTATTTGCAATGGTTATGCTAACAAAACAAAAAAATAATTTATAACCGTAAAACAGCGACATCTGCTGACGGACACATGCTGTGCTGTCACAGGAACAGGAAGTGCATTCCTAACGACTACTTAATGGCAACACATGCCCTATTCACACCAAAGTCCCCACTCCAAGGGGATAGGGATCATCACTTCCATTTGGAATTTGCCCAGGAACCGTTCGGTACCGATACTAGTACCGGCACACCCCTAATCAGAATCAACATCATCAGCAGCAGCATCAGCATCATCGGCATCAGAAGCATTATATGCATAAGCATCATCAGTATCAGCATCAGCATCATCATCGCATACATACGTAAGCTGTTCAAACACTGTTCATGTAGGAGGCAGAACCGGGAGGAACTGTCTGTCAGTATTTTTGAGGTAACACACTGAATTTTTTTTACTTTGAAACAATTTATGAAATTTACCAGCAATTTCAGAGAGAAAATTGTTTCAAAGAAACTCCAAGTAACAATTAAAAACATCATGTTTGATTCAGTGTAAACATTATCATCTTGTAAAACATACTTCCATAATTTATTCTATTTGTTCAAGTAATTAAATAATGAATTGAAAATATTTACACTATGAATTTAATAAAATTATTATATTTTATTAATTTAAAATAAATAAATAAATTGTAATAAGTAATTGATTAATTATATAATTAGTGATAAAAAAAAATTAATTTCTCATTATATAAATTCATATTTTTTGTATGTATTATTTATTTAAATATATTTGTATATTAAGTCACATTAATTCAATAATTTGATTAAAAAAAGGTTTGTAAAAATAAAAAGCAGCTTTGCCATAATTGTAATGCCAACTTCAAAAAACACTTTTTGTTTTGTTTTTTGGGTAGTAAATAAATAACACCATAATGAACTTTTCTTTCAACAGCAATATTTTAGATTAAAATGTATATGGATGCATAAGAAAAAAAGTGTTATAAAAAGTGGCCTCCATTTCATCCTTTTAATTGCTTTTTACCATAACTAGTGAGAATAAGACTGTGTAAGAATAAGACTGCTGCAGCTGCTTCATGTCCAAACTAAACAAACGGAGATGTGTTTGTTCACCTGGTGGCACGAGTTGAGTGGCCGTGAGATATTTCTTATCCGACAGCAGACAGGCGTAAAACTTGATCATGATGCTGATGTCTTCACGCAGACGTTTCTCCGGCTGCGTGGGGAACCGTGGAGCCACACTGAACACACACGAACACAAATTACATTCATTCTGCCTGAGAAACCAAATCTGTTTTGTGTTGATGTCCACACCTGAAGTAATCGAAGGCAGTCGAGTAGATCTTCTCTCTCAGGACGTTACGGATGGTGGCGTTAGTGACCACATCAGCATGAAGAAGAGTGAGACTGAGAGTCAGCAGCCTAACACACACACACACACACACACACACACACACGATATGAACTAAATATCAAATACTAAATAACTTTTGCATTGATATGTTTGTACTGACAATTTCATCAGTATTATTATTTCACTATATGACATGGTTGTAAATAAACAGCTTGCAGTAAAGATTCCACCAAAATAAACAAAAATGCACCTCAAAATCATTAAAGTGAGATGTATATTACATTTAATCTGCTTTGTTTTTCCATGTGAAGACAAGCAATGTGAAGTCTTGATTTCTGAATGCATAAAAAGCAGTAAGTTCTGAAAAGCAGTTCTTAGCTTGTCCTCATTTGTGAGCTGCTGCTAAATGCTTAAATGTAAATGTTTGTCTGTTTCCTCGCACATCAGAACACTTATTAAAAATACAGACTAAAAAACACTGTAATATTGTGAAATTATTACAATTTAAAATAATTGTAAAAAAAAAAAAATCAATTAAAAAAATCAAAAAAAAAAATCCTTAGAATAGACATCTTTTCAAAATTCAAATTCAAAATTGTCCAAAGTGTGGGATCCGTAAAGTTTTTCCTTCCTTTTTTGAAAGAATTTAATACTTTTATTCAGCAAGGATACGTAAAATGTATCAAAAGTGACAGTAAAGACTTCAATTGTTACAAAAGATTTCTATTTTAAATAAATGTTGTTCTTTTTAACTTTTTATTCATCAAATAATCCTGAAAAAAAAAATGTATCACAGGCTCCAAAAAAAGCATAATAAATCATCATATTTTCATGATTTCTGAAGATCACGTGACACTGAAGACTGGAGGAATGATGCTGAAAATACAGCTTTAATAAATTATATTAAAAATTATATTAAACACTTTTTTTACAGTAATCATATTCTACAGTATTAGTTTTTATTACTGTCATTTTGATCCAATAAATTCAGCCTTGATGAACAGAAGAGACTTCTTTAAAAAGTAACTAAAATCTTACAGATCTCAAACTTTTATACAGGGAGATTGATGAACCTGTTAAGTACTACATGTACAGTACACTAAAACACAATACGGTTGTGTGTGTAAGTGGTGCTGGAGGCGTCACCTGAATCGGGGTCCTATCGCAGCGACGTGTCGGTTCAGGCAGCTCTTGGGACCGCCGACGCTCAGAGACAGCGCCCTCTGCAGGACACTGGTGAAGATCTCCACCTGGTCTGCACTGCAGTACTTGGCGATCTCAAACCTCTGCACTAGAAACTAAACACACACAGAGTCTAAATTCACTGATGAAGAAGTGAATGTAGTGTAGTGTATTGCATAAAAAACTAAATGCAATTTTTATAAAAAAAAATTTTTTGGAGATTCAGCAAGGGTTATGTAAACGCCTGACCACAGCTGTGTTACATACCATCTACAGTACGGCAGTGTGTGTTTACAGACCTCGATCCAGAGCGAATGTGGCGTGACGTTTGGTGGACGAGGCAGAGGTTGACTCTCTTCTGAAGCAGCTAAAGGATCGGCCTCCAACTCCGTCTCTGAGAACAAGCCCATCTTCAGCTCGACGGTCATCTGCCAGGCGCCCGCCATCTCACGCATGAACTGCACACACACTTCCCATGAGCGCTATATAATCCTGAACACTCTTATAATGCTGCTTTCAGAGACTCACCTGGACTTCGATCCCATTGCGGGCAGCGAGCAGCCACTCCCAGCAGGCGATGGCCGTCTCCATGCCCTGCTCCGTGAACATCTTCAGAGGAGACCAGCAGAGATGATGCAGCAGCTGAAGATCCCAATCTGAGACAGAGACGTCTGTGTGTCACTCAAACATGATCTGCATCCCAAACGGCCCACACGACCACCTGCGTGCTACCTTTAGTGCTGATGAGCAGCGCGGTCATCTTGAACATGTTCTGCGTGAACGCGTCCGGGTCTTTGGCGTCCAGAGCGTCACCCATCTGAGAAACCATCAGCTTGCTGAGGTTTGACTCACTGTGTGTCACTTTTGCAAACTGCAGCATCCCAGCAACCTTAACAAACAATCGATAAATACATTACAGACACAAACAAATCTTTCAATAACTTTAAGAGAATTTGGAATAAAAGTGTGCATAAATTATTTCACAATGCATCTATACATTTCTTAAATGCATCAACAAAAAGTGCATGAATAAATGTAAACAAATATGCATAAATAGTGCATACTTATCTAAATGAATGGATAAATGCATACATCTACAAATATGCATAAATAATTGCACAAATATCTAAATGAATGCATGCATTAAAAAAAAACATAAATGCCTATATGATAATCAATATGCATAAATAAATGCATGAAAATTCATATATGCACAGATAATTGAATACATGTATAAATATATGCATAAATAAATAAACACAAAGAAGTCCATAAATGCACAAATAGTGCATAAATAAATGTAAAAATGCATGAATGCATTAATTAATGACGCATAACTGAATTGAACTGAAAATGCATAAATAAGTGCATGGATACATGCATGAATAAATGCATGAATTTATGGATAAACTCAACAAATGCACGAATAATGCATAAATGTCTAAATAAGCGCATAAAATAAGTAGAAGCACATAAATAAAATGCATAAATAAAAACAAATAAAACTTAAAAAGTTCACGTTGTTGTCAGGACTGGTGAGATTGACTCATAAACACACTTTTGAGCGCGTTACCTCTCCGGTGTAGCGATTCCGCAGGTTGAGCGACGCCATGAAGTTGGAGTAGTCCTTCTTCACACAGGTGGGCCGCTCGGTCAGCTGGGTAACCTGGGAATGACCAGTTAAAACATCCGACTAAAAACATTTCTGACTAGAGTAAATCCGTTCATCTATAAAGATATACTCTTATGAGCTGACCGCTCTACTGTTATTATAACTGCTTTATAAATGACTGAATGAATGAGTTACAGATGGAGTCAGTGTAAGAAGCGAGGACAACAGTAACACCACCAACCTGAGGAAAAGCTGCCTGGGGCAAGGGGGCGGAGCACACGGCAGGCCACGCCCACCCAACCCGCCGCCAGCCAATCACAACACACACACAGATGAGTTAGCAGCCAGCGGTTAGCAGAGATGGAACAAATAAAGTGAATGACAAAATATTGCAAAATAACATCAGAACACAAGGCATGCACAAAAACAACATTTAAAAGGCCCAAAAAATACAAGGACAAGCAAGAGCCAAATTGATATCATGAACAACAGTGCAAATGAATATTCATAACGCATGATTGCAGGGATAATCACTATCACACAGCTGAGTGTGTTAGCTGGGATCACGTCTGAAATTCCTGGTTAGTTTGAAGCTAAATCATCATTTGTGCAACGCTCTTCATAACACACACTGTTTCCAATTAATGACCTTTCTGTTAATGATCTTAACATGGTCCTTAAATGTGCAGTGCATTGTGGGATACAGTACCTCATACAGTATACTTGCTTATACTGAAATGTAGCAGGTATAGTAAATATAACAAGAAAACTGACTTCAGAAATTAATGCATGCATTATTACATTATTACTGCAAACATTAATTTCCAAGTTGTTTTGAAACGATGTGCATTAGGAAAAGAGCTACAGAAAACTGGCTTGACAATGAAATAAAAACAAATATTTAAATTCATAATAACTGCATAATTGTATAAATGCAAATGTACTTTTTACTTTTTTAGAATTGTGCTTTATTTTTTAAAAATAATGTCAGTGCATATATAAAAGCAATGAATAAATGCATGTAAACTAATAAAACTTTTGACATTGAGAAATTTGTAAAAGTATGCTCAATTGTCAACAATGTCATAATATATATATATATAATTGCATAACTGCATAAATGCATGTTCAAATAAATGCATATTAATATTCAAATATATTATTTTTTACACCATAAGATAATTTTTTTTTTACATTTATAAGTGTATGGTTAATTGTCAAAAAAAAATAATGCATGCACAAATGCATTAATAGAAGCAATTTAAAGTGCACATTCAGATTAAAGCAGTTCAAGATGTTTCGAATCTAGTGGATTTGATTGAGCATGTGGAATAAATCAGTAGTTTTACTAAAGACTTCTTATAAAACGATTGATGATTTGATTTTCCGATCTGCTAAAGACTCGCTACAGTCTTACCTTAATCTGGCCAAAAACCTCAGTTACCATCTCAGTAACCATCTAGCGTAAGAGTACAGCACTGGTTAGCCTCAGGACGCGCGTGTGTGTGTGTGTGTGTGTGTGTGTGTCTCACCCCCAGCGTTGTGCTCTGACGGTTGTATCCTGCGAAGTTGAGGATGCTCTCGGTAGCCATCGCCAAACCCGTGTGCTGAGACAAACCCGACAGCCAGTTCTGATGCTTGTTCAGATACTCCTGAGACACACACACACAGATGCATCGATAGAAATTAATACTTTTATTCATCACGGATGCATTGAATCGATCAAAAGTGAGAGTAAAGACGTTTATGATGCTACAAAAGAGTTCGGTTTCAGATAAACGCTCTTCTTTTGAACCTTCTGTTCATCTGTGAATCCTGAAAAATAAAATGCATCACAGTTTCCACAAAAATATTACACTGATAATAATCAGAAATGTTTATTGAGCAGTAAATCATCATATTTTCATGATTTCTGAAGATCATGTGACACTGAAGACTGGAGGAATGATGCTGAAAATACAGCGGAGCATCACAGAAATAAATTACACTTTAACACAGATTCACACAGAACACAGATGATTTATATTAGAATAATATCTCACTATTTTTACTGTATTTTTGATCAAATAAATGCAGTCTGGGTGAGCAGAAGAGACTTTTAAAACATAAGAAATCTTAAAGACCCCAAACTTTTTGAACATGATTAATATATTTTGATTAACATTCATAAGTCTTGGTGTTTATTTACATGACGATGATTACATGATTTTTTATGATAATTAAAATATAAATATAAATATATACAGTACAGACCAAAAGTTTGGAAAAATTAGTATTTTTAATGTTTTTGAAAGAAGTTTCTTCTGCTCATCAAGCCTGCATTTATTTGATCAAAAATACAGAAAAAACTGTAATATTATTACAACTTAAAATAATAGTTTTTAAATGTATTATACTTTAAATGATCATTTATTTCTGTGATGCAAAGCTGAATTTTTCGGATCATTATCACATGATCCTTTAGAAATCATTCTAATATGATGATTCATTATTAAAGTTGGAAACAGTTCTGCTGCTTAATATTTTTTCAGAACATGTGACACTTTTTTAGGAAAAAAAAAAAGAAGGTATGTTTTTAAAATATAAATATTTTGTAATAGCAATATTCACTACTGGTCAGTAATTTTTTTTCTTTCTTTTTTTTTTATAAAATCAATTCTTTTATTCAGCAAAGATGTGTTAAATTGATAAAAAGTGATAGTAAAGAAAATATATTATTATAATTTTTTTTTTTTTTTATAAATGCAGTTCTTTTGAACCTTTTATTGATCAATTATATTCGACAGCAGAACTGTGTCCAACACTCATAATAAATCAGAATATTAGAATGATTTCTAAATGATCATGTGATCGACTGATGTTACATGTGACACTGAAGAATGGAGGAATGATGCTGAAAATTCAGCTTTGCATCACAGGAATAAATTAATTTTTTAAAGTATATTCAAATAGAAAACTATTATTTTAAGTTGTAATAATGTTTCACAATATTACTTTTTTTTCTGTATTTTTGATCAAATAAATGCAGTCTTGATGAACAGAAGAAACTTCTTTCAAAAACATTAAAAATAGTAATGTTTCCAAACTTTTGGTCGGTACTGTATATATATATTTTTTTTTTTTCTTCTTGCTTTTTTTTCTCAGCAGAACCGTTGTGTCTGTAAATGATGAGATAAGAGAGGATGGCCTGGTGAATGACAGGAATCAGACACATACGATCATACAAACCACATCTCAGACTCAAAGAGCCCAGTATGCGACTCCTCCTCACCTGCAGATGAGATTTGGTTACAGAAGCGGCCCATTTCATGGCCTCCTTCAAGATCTCTCCACAGCGGGCGGCAAAGTCCTTCACGATGCTCTGCACAAACACACAAACCGTCTCAAACCAGAAGACCCCAGACCGAGCAGATATCCACGACTCCGAGTCTGCGTCTGTCTCACCTCTCGCGCCTCGTGTGTGTCCGGGACCGTTATTCTGTACGGAGTGTCGGGAATGTCGTAGTACGGCTGGTCCTTGTGGATGTCCTGTGTCACAGGAGCCGGGGTTAAGAGACTGACACTAGACACACAGATATAGATAGACGGCTCATGTGTGTGTGCTGTACTGACGGCGCTCAGAGACAGAGACAGAGTCTGCAGGATGTCCAACATGGTCTTCAACACCCTCCCACTCCACAGAAGATGAGGAAACCTACAGGACAAACAGAGATTTCAGCTTCTCGTCTTACTCTATACCACTATACATATTATTATTACTGCTGCCTATTATAATAATTATTATTATTAATTATTACTATTATTGCAACAACAAAAACTAGTCATATTTTTAGTTTTGTAGTATAATATTGATGTTCAATTTCGAAAATGAAATCGATAAATATATAAATACTACTACTGTACATCAAATATTAAAATGAATATTGAATAATAATAATAATAGTTGTTGTTGTTAAATTACAATAAATACATAAAAATTTGCAATTAAAATCTAGTAATAAAATACCACTATAATGAGCATTTAAATTTAAACTAAATTATTATTATTATTACCTATTATTATTATCATTATTGCTACAACAACAACTATTATGTATTTCTATTATAGTTATTATTATTAACATTACTGATGTTCAATTACAAAAATTTAATCAATAAAGAAATACTATAGCAATACTACAATTGTAAATAAAATATTCAACATTTGTATTTCATAATAATAGTAGTAGCAGTTGTTGTTGTTTCTGTTAAATTAAAATAGAAAATATTAAATGTAACCATTACAATCTGGTAATAAAATACTGCTAAAATATTGTATTTAATAATAATAATAATAATAATAATAATAATAATAATAATAATAATAATAATAAACATTATTATTGAGTATTATCATCATTATTATTACTACTATCTATTATTATTATTATTAATAATTACTATTATTATTGCTACAAAAACAAAAAATATATATTTTCTATCATTTTTTGGTTAAATTACAAAAATGAAATCAAAGAAATTAATATAGCAATACTACTATTGTAAATAAAATACAAATAAGTAAAATCTGATAATAAAATACTACAAAATACTATTATTATTATTTTTATTCAATTCAATAAGAAATATTTTACAATAGCAATAATGTTACTGAAGAAAAAAAAAATATATATAAAAATTACTATTGCTACTGCTGTATTTGTTAAATTGCATTATAGTAACAATACTATTCTTATAAAAATATATAAAAATTAATAAGTATTTATTAATAGTAAGTTTATTTTACAGAACAAAAGTAGAATTACAATACTAATATTTAAGTAAGTTTTAATTTCTTTACTATTATACATTAAACCATAGAGCTTTTATTTTGGCGGCAAACTTCAGGGAGGTATAAAACTTGAAACATATTTATATACACTTCTCATTTCCAGTTTGGGAAGATGTTTAGTGCATTCTGCGTTTTCATAATCAACAAACTTTGTGTGAGAACTGTTTTCTAATAAGCATTCATCAATATTGGGTGAAATTGTTGAATGTTAGGTAGAGACCTCGAGGACTAGAGATTGTGTGGATAATCTTACGTCTCGGCGAGTCCTGAGAGGTATTTATCTGCGACCCTGCGGATCCTCTTGTGGGTGTGGTTAAAGTTGACCAATAGGAACTGAGCGTGGCGCTCCAGCTCCTCCTCGTGCTCTTTAGTCTTGGGCTGAAACAGCAATCAATGTGACGGTCAATAATGAGCGATCAATAACGCATTCAGTTCAGTGCTTCAACTCACTTTCTCAGCCATCATCTGCAGGAAAACCTCGAAGACTTTATCCCCCACACAGATCACACACTGCATCATGCCTGCATGTTAAGAGAGAGATGCTTATTTGGCATTGCTTTGACAAATGCAAAACTTCCTTAGATGAGTGAGTTATGATTCAATTACATTAATTAGTCAATTTCTATTAACTGAATCAAAACTCTGATTTGTTTGTACAATCTTTCTACAAAACAAGTCACATGATTAGTGTTCATGCTGCATTTCTCGTATCAAGATATAGGTAAATATTTTTATTGTCATATTGGTGTATACAGTATAAAATACAGTAAAAATTGTGAAATATTATTACAATTTAAAAATGCTTTTCTCTGTGTGAATCTGTGTTAAAGTGTAATTTATTTCTGTGATGCTCCGCTGTATTTTCAGCATCATTCCTCCAGTCTTCAGTGTCACATGATCTTCAGAAATCAGAATAATATGATGATTTACTGCTCAAGAAAGATTTACTGATAATTATCAATATTTAAAACAGATTAATAGAAAGATTCAAAGATCAGCATTTCTCTGATTATTATACCCCATCATCCGTAAGCATGAAGTAAGTAGTTTTTTTTTTCTTTAATGGGGTAGTAATGATGCAAAAAAAAAAATTTGACTTTGAAATCGCAAAAATAAATTAAATTTTTAAATATATTCAAAGAGAAAGCCGTTCTTTTAAAAAGTAAAAATATTCAGAACATTACTGCTTTTGCTGTATTTTGGATCAAATAAATGCAGGCTTGGTGAGCAGAAGAGACTTAAATGAATACATATGATTCTTCATGTAAAGTAGGTTTAATGAAAAATATACTTAGATTTTTTTAATTTTGCTTCCTGTCGTAAACATTTAGAATCTGCTAAATCAACCACATTAAATGCTGACCTGATTTGTCTTTCTGGATGGCTTTGTCCTCAAAGTATCTGAACATCACCTGGAAGCGGTCGGCATCATTCGAGTGCAGCATCCTGAGGAAGAGAAGGATTAAAACGCACAGAAAGGGAAACGACGCATTAAAAACAAATAATGAGAGGAGCTGGAGGAAGGAAAGCGTCTCAAACCTCATATACTCCAGTCGGTACACGGACAGCAGGTAAGTGCACATGGCAAAGTCGAGTTTATTGATGAGGGCAGCAGCTTCAGGTGACGGATCCAACAAATTAATGATGGTGCTGCGCAGTTCACTTAACTCCGCCTTCAAAAGGAGATCAGGAACACTTCATTTTGATATTCCATATATATTAAGATATACTGCATGCTATTTTTGTAAAATTGCATGTAAAACACTATGGATAAAGTAGTTTGCAAACATTGTTGTCACATGATTGAAACGCGTGGCATGTCCACAGTATCCAGTTAAATTTTTCTGAAATAACTTCGGCTGCTTTGCATTTTTGATCCATTTTTCTAATAAAACTGTTTGGAGTTAAATCGAAATAATCAATAAGCTTAAAAAAAAAATCTAATCATGCATCTAATAACTTGCATTAACATTTATGCATTCATCCAAAGTGACAAAAGCGATATGTCTAAGAGCCAACAATATTAACAATATATAATTCCAGCTTTGTTATAAAAACCTGAAGTAAAAGCACATTTGATATTGAGAGCACAAATACTGCACCTACACACTCAACTTTAACACTGAGAGAAAATCGTTTAATAGATTTTTAATTTGGTATCCAAAGAAAATTGACGGTAGCCATTGACTGCTATATGTGGTAAGGAAAAACAAATACTATGGAAGTCGATGGCTACCGCCAACATTTTGGTGACCCATATTCTAAAAAATATCTTCTTTTGTGCTCAACACAGAAAAACACTCGCACAGGTTTGGAATAAATTCAGGTTGAGTAAATAAAAGAGTTTGGATCGGGAGGCTGTAAAACAGTAAGACATTGTTGGGATACCGGAGTAACCGTGTCATTCTTTAGGGCCGAGTTGTACTGGAGCTCTGAACGCAGCGGTTCTCCACTGGGGAATGTGAGCAGCGGAGATTTTGTGGCGATTTCACACACTCCCTCGTACCATTCCTCAGGCCACAGACCTAACACACACACACACACACACACACACACACAGACAGAATCCTGTAGAAATACTCTCTCCTCGGGTTATGAGATCTTACTTCAAGAAACCGTACACAAGATGCTTTAATGCTGTCAGAGATTGTTTATTTCCTTACCAGAACCTTCCACAGCAAAACCCATGACCACAGAATAGAGCCAGAAATCTCTAAAGAGCTTCTGAAGGCGAGGTTTGGCCTCTTTAATGGGAGGCAACCGACGGGTCAACTGGATAGAAATAAACACAAAACACAATTAAAATTTAGAAACATTATGAAAATGTTGGTAGTTCTTTCAAAGAATTATATCCTACAAAAAAAAAAAAAATGTTGCCACTGTTTGTGCCTTAGGGATTTTTTTTGTTTTGATTTTTTATTCCATTTATTAAACAAAAAAATAATTAAATAAATTTACTAAACTAAAATGTAAATAATAATAAAATAATTGAATATAAAAATTATATAACTGTTACTATACTTTAAATTGTAAAACAATATTCTTATCACATTAGGGATTTGTTTATAGTGGTCGACGGATATTTTGCCAAAGCCGATATATCGGCCGATATTCTGCTTTTTTTTTGGCCCACTGTTATATTCAAATGCTTTAGTATGAAAAATACTTTGTCATCTAAAGTAGAAGTATGTTTATTTTACACATTTATTTTTTAATCCATTGTGAAATGATTACAATTTTCTTTAATACTCACGAAAACAGCATTGGCTGTCAAAAAAAAAACTAATATCGGTCGACCGATATTTATTTATAGTCATTGTTAAACATTACACATCATCTGCTTGCATCGCCAAAAAATAAAAAACGTTTAAATTGAATCCAAATCACTAAATGCATCTACTTTTCCCTCTAAATATAAAAAAATGTGTCAGTGTGTCGTCAAAGCAGGGTTACATGATATTTATTCAATAGACGGTCTGCTTTTCAATGCACTTTTATGAGCTTGCATGTACTAAATTTTCCAATAAGTAAAATTTTGCCTCCAAGGAAAGACACTCTTCAGTCAGAAAACAGATCATATCAAGAACCTTTTGAAAAAAGAACTGCAACTCTCTGCATACATTGAAACGGCATGGCAGTTTGCTCAATAGATTTTATACAGCTGTCAGGGATATTGGGATAAAAGCTATGCAGTGTACCTATGGTAGTACAAGTCCTAATGGGCCATTAGTGTATTTATATTAATTTGCAGCTAGTATTAACGTATTGAGTGCATTTCAAGGGTTAATTGAGTCAGATGAAGGTCTGTGAGGACTGTTTGAACTCGCTGCTGTTTGATCAGTGAAGAGCCACTTCAAAGTCCAGCTGGAGAACGAATCCACAAACAGACGGTCCACACACACACAATCACAGAGATTCCAGAGCGAAAGAGCAGGTAAGCAGCTCAAACTAACATAAAAGTTTTCTTAAGACTGTTGACATCGGTGTGATATTTCTGAGATCAACCAAAGGCAAGACTTTAACAATCGTTGAAAATCACTGAAAAAAAATTAATTGATTATTCTGGATACTGGGTGTCCCTATAACTGTCTATAGCTTAGGATTTACTTAACTTACAAGACACTTTGGACCAGTGTTGTTATTGTTAAAAATTTTATAATATTGTGAGAATTTTTAAATAAAATGGAAAATAATATATATATTATATATTTATTTATTAATATATTTATAACTAAATTAATATTAAAAAGGTTTCCTTGCCAGCTAACTAAAAATAGTATTTGAAGCATGAAAACTGAAATAAAGACAATATAATTTTTTTTTCATAAAACAAACAAAAATGAATATGAACAATTAAAAAATTATAATAAAATGTAAAAACTATAATAGTATCTAAATTTGGTATGATTAAATTTACACTAATTTGTATAAAAGTATCTGCTATATATCTATATATATATCTATATCTATATATATATCTAACATTTTTTTTTTCACACGCACAAACATATACACATTTGTCAATCATTCAGTATGCCCATGTGTGCATTTTTTTTATAGGATGTGGTTTGTTCCAGTTATAGTTGTAGCCTCTCTTCTGAGCAACCCCGCTCTAGCTGGGGTCAAAGACCTCAGCTCACACTTTGATGGAAGTGAGAAGGAAAAGTTGGTGGACGCCCGTGGACTTCCTCCAAAGGGAGAGGACACAGACATTGAGTCCATTCCTCTGGATTTCCATCGGGAGAATACAGTCACAAATGACCTCCCTCTGGAGGGGTTGGAAGATGAAGACTACATTGACTTTGATAAGATCTTAGCAGAGGGTGAGGATGACTATAGTGAAGGTGATCATATAGATGAGATTTCCACTCCTGCTCCTGACCTGGACCTCTTTGGGGAGCCCAGTGACCCCAAAATCCGCCGAGCACGTCTGCTGCGGCTCTTTCATGGGCGAACTCGTCTCCAGCGCATCAATGTTGTCAACACGCGCTTCGGGTGCCGGCTTTATCGGAAACTGCGCAATCGACTTAACCAAACGGACAACATTCTGCTAGCTCCTGTCGGGATCTCCATTGCGATGGGAATGATGGCTCTGGGAGCCGGCCCAACCACTCACGAACAACTCTACCAAACTCTTGGATTTGCTGAATTCGTCAACGCCAGCACTCATTACGATAACTCAACTGTGCACAAGCTGTTCCGGAAACTCACGCACAGGCTTTTCCGACGAAACTTCGGCTACAACTTACGCTCCGTTAATGACCTGTACGTGAAAAGAAACATCCGCATACAGGAGGCTTTCCGTAGCGATGCAAAGACGTACTACTTTGCCGAGCCGCAGTCTGTGGACTTTGCTGACCCGGCCTTCCTGGTGAAGGCCAACCAGCGCATTCAGAAGATCACCAAAGGTCTGATAAAGGAACCGCTAAAGAGCGTAGACCCCAATATGGCAGTGATGCTCCTGAACTACCTGTACTTCAAAGGTGAATCCATTCTAGCCCAAATACTGGAACGCATTAGGACTTTTGTTTTGATCCTTCATTTGAATAGTCTGCCCTGATTTCTAGAGCAAAAAAAATCATGCACTATTTGAAATGCTTTGAGTACTACCATTGAGTTTAATATTGAGTATCCAAATTTGATGTTAGCCTAACTAAATAGACCAGAATTTTGACTAGGTCAACAAAAATTCATGGCTGTGCTGGTTCGCCAATTTGACCTGAACCAAACCAAACACAAACCAGTACAATTACAGCCTAAGCTGGTCTTTTCAACAGGGAAACCTGTGGATCATTGAAGCAAACCCTGCACCTGGAGGGCTACCATACTTCAGACTTCAGTTCCAGCCCTATCCAAAACACCTGGCCGTAATTTTCTAAAACTCTTGGTTGCAGATCTTTGGTAAATATGAACTTCTGTCCAACCCGGGATGTCTAATTCTGCTCCTGAATGGTCCATTTACTGTAGAGTTTAGCTCGAATACATGTTTCTTGGGATCCTGAAGACCTTGATTAGCTGGTTCAGGTGTGCTAAATTAGGACTGGAGCTAAACTCTGCTGGATGATGACCTTCCAAGAGTAGGGTTGGCTACCCCTACTGAAAATATTTGTTAAATAGGGACTTCGGTCTCAACAAGGGATGTTCTATCCTCTTTCTGGAGGGTCAATTTCCTGAGAAGCGTAGCTCCAATACATATGCCCGAAGCATTTTTTTTTAATCCTGAAGACGATGATTAGCTGGTTCAGGTGTGTTTAATTAGGACTGGAGCTGAACTTTGCTGGATGATGGCCCTCCAAGATAAGGGTTGGCTTCCAAAGCTGTAGATCTTCGGTCTCAACCAGGAGTGTCCACTCCCACTCCTGGACGGCCAATGTCCTGCAGACTTTAGTGCTAGCACACCTGCCTGGAGGTTTGTTATGACCCTGAAGACTATCTGGACTATCCTGAACTGATTAGCTGGTTCAGGTTCAGGGCAAGAAACTAAACCCTGCAGGAAGATGGCCCCCAGCACTGAATACAACAGCTGTAGATATTTGGTAAACTGAAACCATTGTATCAATCAGTAGTGTTCAGTCCAGCTCCTGGAGAATCACTTTCTTGCAGAGTGTAGCTCCAACACCCATGTCTGAAAGTTTCAAGTGTTCCTGAAAACATTTATAGTAGGGCTGCACAATATTGGGGCAAAAATGACATTGCGATATTTTATTTTTTTGCGATATATATTGCGATATGAAATCTAATAATTTTTTCTTACAAACAAAAATGGGGTGAGCACACTTACATTCTCATTTTAAATGATTTAAACATCGACACCATCATGTCAATTGATTAATATGTGCGAGGGAGAGAGAGCAAGACAGTGCTCGTGTTGTTTGAAGATGGTGAGCATGCGGCCGGGGCTCGCTCGCTATCTCTCTCTCGAACTCTCGCGTTCTCTCTCTCTCTCGTGCTCTCTCTCTCTCTCTCTCTCCCGCGCTCTCTCTCTCTCTCTCTCCCCCTCTCCCTCTCTCTCCCCCTCTCTAGCGCGCTCCCTCTCCCCCTCTTTCTCGCGCTCTCTCTCGCGCTCTCTCTCTCCCTCTCCCTCTCTCGCGCTCTCTCTCCCCTCTCTAGCGCGCTCCCTCTCCCCCTCTTTCTCGCGCTCTCTCTCGCGCTCTCTCCCTCTCCCTCTCTCGCGCTCTCTCTCCCCCTCTCTCTCATGCTCTCTCTCCCCCTCTCTCTCGCGCTCGCTCTCTCTCGCTCTCTCTCTCCCCCTCACTCTTGCTCTCTCTCTCTCTCTCCCCCTCTCTCTCTCTCTCTCTCCCCCTCTCTCTCGCGCTCGCTCGCTCTCGCGCTCTCTCACCCCCTCTCTCTCTCTCTCTCTCTCTCTCTCTCCCCCTCTCTCTCGCGCTCGCTAGCTCTCGCGCTCTCTCACCCCCTCTCTCTCTCTCTCTCTCTCTCTCTCTCTCTATCTCTCTCTCTCTCTCTCTCTCTCTGCCCGGTCAAAACTTTCACTCTATGATGGTTAAGCTGTGCAATTAATCCGCGAATCACATTCGTCAAGGGCCGGGGAGCAGTACAGTTAATGAATAACAGATCAACTACGACAGCCTACATTGCACATTAATTAGCTTGTTAAGGGCTAGAGCTAAACTCTGCTGGTAGGTGGCCCTCCAGAAACCGGACTGAATACGCCTTTTTTAAACAAATAAGAAGTCATAAGGAATATTATTACATATATAAAAATACAATCTTATCTATTCACTGGTACAACAAATACAGGTGCATGGGAGCAGAAGTTCCCAAAGGAACTGACACACTTCCGGCAATTCCGTGTCAATGAGAAAAAGCAGGTGCGCGTTCCCATGATGCAGAACAAAGGAAGCTACCTGGCAGCGGCTGATCACGAGCTCAACTGCGACATACTGCAGCTGCCCTACACCGGAAACATCAGCATGATCATCGCCGTTCCTCAGAAACTCTCTGGAATGAGATCCCTGGAGCAGGAGATCTCCCCAACTCTGATCAATAAGTGGCTAAACAACATGACCAACAGGTAAAGCACTTGCCATAGTCTGAGACCAAGTTACAAACAAGTCACTTTAATGTCTCCGACTCAATGACTTGAAGATGATTTAACATGAAGTTGGACAAGTTCATGGATTAATATCTTTGTTGAGGTATGCAACAACACTGTGATCAACATCTTAGACACTAGAGTTAAGTTCAGGTGTAACCAATATTCTTATTCCCATTTAATTTCCCTGAACTTCCAGTTTTAGTGGTACTTCATGGTTTGGAATATAGTTTGGTTTTTGGTTTATAGTTAGGGTTGGATGTTAGTGTTGGAGCTTGCTAAGAATATTGATCCAGAAATACCTTCTTCTTGGCTAAATCATTCTCCACTAGTCTTTTTGGCTGTGCATGGTCTTAAAATCTTCCTCTGGTAGGACTCGTGAGGTGGTTTTTCCACGGTTTAAGCTGGAGCAGAACTACGACTTGATTGAGCACCTGAAGGAAATGGGCTTGACAAACCCGTTTACTGAAAAGGGTGACTTTTCCCCAATGACTTCCGAGAAGATCATCATCAACTGGGTAAGAGAACAACTGACCAATTCAACTCATAACTTGCTTCTGTTGAGAGTACTTTAGTGCGCCTACGCCTACAAAAACATACTCTTTGACCTTTCATTGCACCATCATAACCTTCTTTTCCTGTAATCCTCGTCCTCTTCTCTCTCAGTTTAAGCATCAGGGCACCATTACAGTGAATGAAGAAGGTACCGAGGCCGCAGCAATGACACACATCGGATTCATGCCTTTATCAACACAGACGCGTTTCATCGTGGACCGCCCCTTCCTCTTCCTCATCTACGAGCATCGTACGGGCTGCATTGTGTTCATGGGACGTGTGGTAGACCCTTCACAGAGTTAATCAGATGCACATACACAATACAGCCGTGCAATGGCCGATGCATGCATGCATAAGAATGAAACTTAGCCAAATAAGTGGATGAGAATGATTGTTTGTTTTATCAAGTAAAGTGAGTTTTTTAAAGAACTGCTAGTGAAATTTAAAACCAATGATAAACATCTATGTATTTTTGAAGCAGGACGTGTTGTTAAATAAAATGAATCAGAGGACTGGATTATTGAATTAATCTGATCAAAGGGTGAATGAAAACAACACTCGAGTACACTAACAACATGGAAGAACATTTTGCAAGCATGGTAAATATTTGTCAGCAGTTAAAGTCTAACCACAGGAGCTCAAGATCTAATTACAGTTTCTAGACAGACGCGTGAATAATGAAGCATATTAGTATCTGATTACAAAAAAACGAGCAATCTTCAAAGGCATGCTATCCCTAAGAGAGCTCATAAATCATTTAAAGGAAACATTTTCCTTTCCACTAACGTTTGCATACTATATCAGACGTAAAACAGGCCCAGAAGAAAATATTGCTATTTTTACTTACTTACCAAAACATTTATACAATTTAATTCAAAACAAATATTAAAAATATTTCAAAGCAGTTTTCAGTAGAACTTTATGCCCTATAAATATTATAACAACAATTTATATTATTATAAATTACGTACTATAATACTGTAATTGTAATATTCTTATATTAAATTACATTAAATAAAGTGTATTCAATATTTTGTTAATACAAAATCATTACATTTTAATTCCAAAAGCGTAATTGCAGCACCTCCCCTTAAATAAAATGCATGCAAAATAATTAAATGAGACTCTGCTGTTTAAATATTGTGAGTGTGTGTGTCTTACCACAGCGATTACAGGGATGAGGACGCCTAGATTACCAGCACTGCTGGACGCCTAGAAATAAAAAATAACTCAATTAAAACAACATTCGAGATGCACTGAAACATTCCAGATTCCCATTTGTGTTCCTGGAGCATAAAAGCAGTCTTAAGTCTCGAGGGGATATTTGTAGCAATAGCCAAAAATACATTGTATGGGTCAAAATTATTGATTTTTCTTTTATGCCAAAAATAATTCGAATATTAACTAAAGATCATGTCAAGTTTTTCAAATAGTTGTATCTCGGCCATATATTGCATGATCCTAACAAACCATTAATTAATGGAAAGCTTATTTAATCAGCTTTCATATGATGTATAAGTCACATTTATTAGTAACTGTATGTGTAAGGTCAAACGAGAAGGGTCTGGCTGCAGACTTGCACTCTCAGACACTTGTGCTTCCGCAATTAATATACATTAAGATATATTAAGATGTATATTATATATTATAAGATATATATGTATATTTAGATGTATTAAGATACATTAAGTTCAATTAAAAGACCAAATCTGATATATAGTTATTATTTAATGTACTTCAAGGCAAGCAGATGGCTATGAACGGAATGCGCAAACTTTTTTCTCCCATACAGCAAAACGCTTAATGTGGCTTAATGACAGACTAATATGATAAAGACAATTCAGTAGGCCTAGCCTATATGTCGTGTTGACTCAACGTATATACAGACCAGCAAATATGAACGTGCATTATGAAATGCATTAAGTGATTTTAAAAGGATCAGCTACGTACAGGCAAGCAGACGAGTACAGAACATAGTGCGTTAAATTGTACATTAAACGTTTTCCTCCCATAGAAAATCATTATAAATAAAACACATAATGTAGGTTAATGGACAAAGACGGTGATATAAACGAGTTGTAGACAGTTTATTCTATATGGAAAACTGCTTATTTATGCGACTTATTTATCAAAATTAATTTGACATGAACCGAGAGGAATGAACCAAGAGAAAACATTACCGTCTCCAGCCACCAGATGGCGCTCTATGCTGCTCAGTTCTCCTGTAGTCTACACTGAACACATAGAGCGCCCTCTCGTGGCTGTAGATGGTAATGTTTTCTATTGGTTCTAAATAAATGCGACTTATAGTCCAGTGCAACTTATGTTTTTTTCCTCATCATGACGTATTTTTGGACTGATGCGACTTCTACTCAGGTGCGACTTATAGTTCGAAAAATACGGTATATGCAAATTCATTCAAATAATTAACTGTATATTTAATCTGATATTTTAATAGAATCTTTATACATTAAGCCATGTTAAGTGTTTATGTTTTTCTACGCTTAGCGAGAGACTTTGTGCAAATGTTCATATTGTGCTGTTCTGTGGCCGCGGATTTGCCGGTCTTGTCTTTTTCTTGCAGGACCCTGTACGTTATAGTAGTAAATTAGTTTTAATCGTTTAATCACCGCCACAGCGTCTTGTCTCCACTGGCATCACGCATGATTTGTGTCGATTGTAAGTGACGCCGCAGGTAGCGGAGAGTGCAAGTAGCGATTGCAAGTGACATTGTTGTGAAATTCAACTAAATAAAAAATAAAGATGGCAAGTGACGTCACTAGCGGAAGTGCAAGTGTCTGAGAGTGTCAAGTCTGCAGAACCTCTTGGGTCAAACACAGACTGACTTTGAGGGCCGGTCCTTTATCACTGGCGCGTTCACTGGCTCTCTTGCCCTCCAGGCCGAGCTGAACGAACAGCTCCAGCAGATTGACCAGCAGCTCGTCCACCAGCTGCTCCCCCTGCAGGTTAGCCGCGATATTAGCCAGAGCGTTTATCACTGCTAGAGAGCAGTGCCTGCACAAACACACGCTTTATATTAAACCACCACCAGAGACACACTGGAAGCAGATTTAATAACAGAACGGAAGTATAGATCACTTAAAATATCATCGCGATATTGTAACTTCCAGAAAGTTCACTTGTGCTGCGATGATGAATCGATTCTGTAATTATTGCGATTCTCTCTGAATCTCTCTTCATCTATTAAATATTATAAATGTTGTATTTAATATTTTTTAAAACATCACTGAAAGTCAAAACCAATATATCCTCAAAAAAGTATTATTTGTGCACATACCTTTAAGACAAAAAACATATAAAAAAACGAAATGGGAATCAGCTGCATAAATGCACACATACAGAAACCTAAAAATATACAATTGCATAAAAAGCTCAGAGCAAGGCTGGAAAATGGTAATGAAAAACTAAATTAAGACTATAAAAAGCTAAAAATAAAAACACAAAGCTACAGTAGCATTACATTTCTTATTTTTAATGTTAAAATGCCTGAAACTTCCTCAGATGCTATCAAGCATTTCTCAGACACTACCTGGTGCATTTCTTTATGCATTCAGTTTAATGCATGCACACACACACACACACACACACACACACACACACCTGTATCCGTGGTCTTTGTAGTCTTTGGTGGCTGAATACACCACATTACTAGCTTTCACACTGATCTGCTGGAACAGGTTCCAGACCTCCTGATAGATGTATTGCTGCAGTAAAAAACAACAAACAAAAAGTTTATTTCCCATTCTGATCATGCATGAAAATGCACAGCAGCGTAAATCATGAGACATGAGCTGCGATGCAAAGAGCGAAGGAAGAATGACTGTAAATGAGCGCTGTGATTAGTGTAGATCAGCTCCTCACGTTGCCTGTGATGACCATGCAGCCCAGCTGGTCTATGATCAGCACGTCTAACTGCGAGGGCGGCTGGCAGAACTTCTGCTGCAGGATCTGCAGGATGGGCTCCATGACTTTAGGACAGTCTCTCATGGCCACAGCGATGTGACCGAGCGCACGGATGGTGTGATCCGGGATGAGATGAGCCTCCCTGAGGAGAAACACACTCGCCAGAGTCAACAGAACCACATCACATCACAGTACTCAGAGAGAGAGAGAGAGAGAGAGAGAGAGCGAGAGGGAGGGTGTGTTTGTTCCTCACTTGTCGTTTTCCTGGGAGATGTAGAGCCGGTTGGACAGGCTGGCTAAGAACGCCTCCACTATCACAGGATCCATAGTGAGGCCAGCACTCAGACATCTGCAGAACACAGTCATGCTTTACATTTCAATGGTTGTGTTTACATGCACCGATTTACAGCCTTGTTCAGTTCATATGCATCCTAAACCATGCAATCCGATTCACATGTGCATTTACATGTGCATTACATTAATTCCTAAGAAACTAATAGCACATATTTTAGTTTTGAGATACAATAATATTTTGTTTTATTTTTAATTAGATTATAGTATAGTAATTAAAGTTTATATTATTATAGTTTATACAGTTTTATTAATTTGTATTTAATCATTTTAGTTATATTCTATCATTTATAAGTTGTAGTTATTTTAATACAAGTTAAATAAAAGAAAATAGATTTTATTTTATTTCATCTAACTTTTATTATATTACAAGTTTTTGTGTTGGTGTTTTTTTTTTTTTTTATAAAAAGTTTGACCAAAACATTTTGATTATACACACACACACACACACACACAAATATAATAATAATAATACTAATACTAATACTAATAATAATAAATTATTATTATTATTATTATTATTATTATTATTATTAATATATATGTATATATATATAATACTAATAATACTAATATTAATAATGTTATTATTATTATTATTATTATTATTATTATTATTATTATTATTAATAATAATAATAATAATAATAATAATATATTTTTTGTGTGTGTGTGTGTGTGTGTGTGTGTATAATCCAAATGTTTTGGCCAAATGTTATATTGAAAAATAAATAAATCTTTTTTTTTACTTTTAGAGTATGTTAAAAAAAAACATTATGAGTGTCAAATTACAATACTTATATTCATGTCGTAATTTCTTGATTATAAAATGTTAAATTATTATCATTGCTATTCTGACGGGGAAACTGCAAACAGTCTAGAAGCGTTTCTCTTTATTAGTTTGTGCAGATGGTTGGCTCATGCTGTGTACCATATGCACGCTATAACTTATAAATGACTCAAACTCAGAGCCAATGCAGAGATGGATTTCATTATAAGTGAACTTCAGAGAATAAGAAAGTGGAGGCAGACCTGCAGATGTTGTCGATGGAGATGTCTCGGAGCTGCTCGTACATGGACTGGTCTTTCCTGTTGGACAGCAGGTTGAGCATGGACTGAGAGTGTTCATTGGTCACGTTAATTTTGACCCCACCACCTCCTAAAGGAAAAGATGTGAACATAGAAGCAGACTGAACGGCATCTACAGACAGGTACAGACACTGCATACGAGATATGTGAGCGGAGCAAAAAAATTTTTGGCATAAATAAAAATCTAAAATATATTTTACAAATATTTTTTCAATGCAATTAATTTAATGTGACCAGTAAGGATGCCAATACTAAAAATAACAATTATTAAGATATAATTATAACAACAACATTTTAAAGCAATTTTATATATCTATATATATATATCTTAATAATTGTTAATATTAATAAAAATAAAAAATAAATTCTCTGGCATTTTGTGCCTTTAAATATTATAATAACAATAATATATAATGCATTATAATAATTTATATAAAATATTAATCACAATATTATAACATAACATTTTTAACATTCTATTATATTCAATGTTGACTATTTGGTGTTTTAATGTCATGCCAGCTTCCTTGACTATTTTCACAGCAAATATAACATAATATAATATAACTAATTTTGTACAGTATTTGTGTTTTCTAGGAGCAACACAATAAGTAAATGTATTAAGCCTCACCAGAGCTGCACTGACTGTGGTACTTATAGAGTTTGATCAGCACCGCTGACGGGATCACCAGGAAATCCTTCAGAGATGTGCTGGCGGAGTGAGCGATGACGGGGAAACGCTCACACAGACGCCCTAAACCCTGAGACACACACACACAGGTCACTGAAGAGCTCTCTCACACACAC
This sequence comes from Carassius auratus, assembly GCF_003368295.1. NCBI lineage: Eukaryota > Metazoa > Chordata > Actinopteri > Cypriniformes > Cyprinidae > Carassius > Carassius auratus. Next base: position 740,218 of record NC_039275.1, read on the forward strand.
ACACACACACACACTCTCCGACGCTCTTCACCTGTAAGCAGCAGATGAGCAGTGGCATGTGAGCGATGATCACTTTACTGGACGTCTTTGACTGAAGTTTCTCTGACAGTTTAGTGCACAGATTCTCAGCTCCTGAAAGAACAAGAGCATGAGAAATAAGGGTTGTAAGAAAATATCGATAAATGTATCGCGATATTTTGTTGTTAGCGATACTGTATCGATTCTCAAAAAATAAATATTGATATTTTTTAAAATAGGTTTCGTTTTGACTTTATATCCCGACAGCTAGATGGCAGTCTTCATCTCTGAACTTAAAAAGTGACAGGAAATACCAGCACACCATTAATGTTAGCATTAATATAGTTCGCTGTCTGTGTGCCGATTCCACGTTTTTCATGTATTTTCCATGTAATTATAAACCTGTGAAATCCAAGTTAAAGTTTGAGAATTTTCAACATCTGTATTTGTTTTACAATTTTTTTTTTTTTATTTTTTTTTTAAGGAATCCTGCCAATATTTTATTTTTCATTGATATTAAGCAGAATCTAAATTTTAAGACATTGTTACAATTGTAAACATAAACCTTTAAAGCAGGGTCTAAAATAAACTGTTTTTTTTTATAAAATTCATTTTATACATATTGTACATTTAACTCAAGAATTCTGCAAGCACTTAAATTTCCCCCCTTTACATACTGCACAAAAGTTCAATAATGTTAAATGTTACAGGGACTGATTATTGGAAATGCAGATCCCACGGTGTTCCAGTTAAACAAGAATCAGAAAGAGCTTTATTGCCAAGTATGTGTGCGCATAAAAGGAATTTAGTCCTAATATTCCTTTCAGCAGTCCGAACAGTTCTCTGTAGTCTTCTGATGTCTGATTTTGTTGCTGAACCAAACCAGACAGTTATAGAAGTACACAGTACAGACTCAATGACGGCTTAATAGAACTGTTTCAGCAGCTCCTGTGGCAAGTTAAACTTCCTCAGCTGGCGAAGGAAATACAACCTTTGCTGGGCCTTTTTCACAATGGAGTCAATGTGATTGTCCCACTTCAGGTCCTGAGAGATGGTGGTTCCCAGGAACCTGAATGACTCCACTGCAGTCACAGGGCTGTTCATGATGGTGAGTGGAGAAAGAGCAGGGGGGTTTCTCCTAAAGTCCACAATCATCTCTACTGTTTTGAGCGTGTTCAGCTCCAGGTTGTTGAGACTGCACCAGACAGCCAGCTCTTTTACCTCCTGTCTGTAAGCAGACTCATCACCGTCCTGGATGAGCCCGATGACTGTGGTGTCATCTGAGAGGTATTTAGAGGTGCAGTCATTGGTGTACGACGAGAAGAGCAGAGGGGAGAGAACAGAGCCCTGAGGGGCACCAGTGTTGGTGGAGCAGCTGTTTGATGTGTATTTCCCCAGTCTCACTAACTGTTGCCTATCTGTCAGAAAGCTGGTGATCCACTGACAGATAGAGCTAGGAACAGAGAGCTGGGTCAGTTTGGTCTGGAGGGCTGTTGGGATGATGGGTTAAAAGCCAAACTAAAGTCCACAAATAGGATCCTCACATAAGTCCCTGTTTTGTCCAGATGTTGCAGGATGAAGTGCAAACTGCAGGGGGTCCAGTAAGGGTCCAGTGATGTCCTTCAGATAAGCCAGAACCAGTTTTTCAAACGACTTCATGACGACAGATGTTAGAGCCACAGGCCTGTAGTCGTTAAGTCCTGTTATCTTGGGTTTCTTTGGGATGGGGATGATGGTGGAGTGTTTGAAGCAGGAAGGTACTTCACACAACTCCAGGGATCTGTTGAAGATCTGTGAAAAGATGGGGGCCAGCTGGTCAGCACAGGTTTTCAGACAGGCTGGTGTAACACCATCTGGGCCTGGTGCTTTTCTTCTTTTGTTCTTCTTGAAGACCTGGCGCACATCATCTTCACAGATTTGAAGAGCAGGAGGTGTGGAACGGGGGATTGCAGGATGTGTTAATGGATGTGTAGGGAGATGGTCAGAATGGGTGTTGGGGGTTTCAAATCTGCAATAAAACTCATTTAGTTCGTTAGCAAGTCGTTGATAAGCCTCAGTGCAAGGGGATGGTGTCTTGTAGTCAGTGATGGCTATCAGTCCTCTCCAAACTGAAGTTGAGTCGTTGGAAGTGAACTGGTCTTCCAACTTTTTAGCGTAGGTCTTTTTAGTCACTCTGATCTCTTTGTTCAGTGTGTTCCTGGCCTGATTGTACAAGACCCTGTCCCCATTTCTGTAGGCATCCTCTTTGGCCTGACAAAGATGTCTGAGTTTTACTGTAAACCATGGCTTATCATTGTTGAATGTTAAATAAGTCCTGGTAGGAATGCATACATCCCCACAGTAACTAATATAGGATGTTACAGTCTCTGTGAGTTCGTCCAGATCGGTGGTAGCAGCTTCAAAAACACTCCGATCAGTGAGGTCGAAAGAGGCTTTTAAAGGCCATTCTGTTTCATTGGTCCTTCTCTTTACAGTTTTTACTACAGGTTTAGCAGATTTACGTTTTTGCCTGTAGGTTGGTAAAAGATGACCCAGACAGTGATCAGAGAGCCCCACAGCTGCTCGTAGAACAGAGTGATATGCATCCTTTATTGTGGTGAAACCGTGGTCTAGTATATTACTGTCTCTGGTGAGACATGTAACATGCTGTCTGTATTTTAGCAGAATAAATTAAATAATATTTTTTTTTTGGCTAAGGTTTGCATATGGTGGTGTGTTCTTAAAACAGCTTTTCTAAATATGTATGCCATTTCTAAAGTAAGAAATATTCCAATGTATTGCCTTGCTTACAGTATCACAAAGTTTTGAAAGATATTGTATCATATCGACAGATTCATGCCAATACACAGCTCTAACGAGACATGTGTAAATCAAATAATTTTGCAGTCTTCTCCAGAATACAAAATCTACCCATATATGACATTTATTATTAAAATTAATGACAACATAGGAAGACACATTAAATTATTTACCGCATAGTGAAAAGTGATAAAAGTGAATTTGCCGTTTTTTTTTTTTTTTTTTCAATACCTGCATCAGAAAATTAATAAACATCTACTTTACTATTGGTCAGTGATATTTTAGTAACATTTATATACTTCTATAGGATTAACTCAAAAAATAAAAATAAAGGATTTGAATTTTAGTTTAAGTTTTAGTAATTTTGTTATGTGATTTTAACATTTTAATTTGTTTTCTAAATACATTTTAATTTCTGTTTGGACTAATTTTTTTTATTTTATTTTAATCGTAGTCATTTTAATATTTCAGACTATTTTATTCCAGATTATTTCAGCTTAATTTCAATTAACACATATTATTTGCAATGGTTTTAACTTATGATTAAAACTGCTATTGGTTAGCATTAACCTCATCACAAACAAATATTTTAAAAAAATGTATTAAATTTAAAATTAAATAATAATTAACGTATATATAATAAAACTGAAATCAGACATTTTGAAGAAATAAAAAAGACTGAGGTATTATCTTCTGGTAAATGTTCTTGTACTCCCCTAATCGTTTCATTTAAAGTTTTTTTTACAGTGCAACAAAATATAAAGTCATAAAAAAGAAAACAATTACTGCATTTTGATAAAAGCTAATTTTTCTTTATAATAACGTGAACTCATGAATTGCTCACAATAAAACCAGAATATATCTATTGGTTTTGATTTCATGTTAATGTTCAGTGTGTGAGACGCTGTAGTGTGTGTTTGTGCAGTGAAAGCAGTGATGGGAAGATGCAGACCTTGCTCATCTTTGACGGCCCACACCATGAGGTCCACACAGGCTGCGTTGGCATGACAACGGAGCTTGAGAGGACTGGGTTCCCCTGGCAACCGCTCCTCACGGAGAACCTTCTGGATCTCTGATTGGCTGCTGCTAAACTGCTCCAGAACGAAGTCATGCACCTCTTTAACGAAGCTCATCTGCACATCTGACCAGAGATCCACACGACACATTCACATAAGCCAAAGGTCAAAGACATTAAAGGTGTGATTCAGAAACCAGTTGAGCTAAATAACGGCTGGATTTCAGCAACCTTTTGTGTAATAGAGTGTGTCTCGCAGCATCTTGAACATGTTGACGTACAGCGGGTCGCTAAAGGTTTTGTAAAAGAGATCGATGCCTGGATTTGCCTTCATTAACAGAGAAAAAAAAAGGACGGGTGAATCAGGATGAGCAAACAGGCTTAAGCACCTCAGTTATTTCCATTTAATATAAATGCTCAGTGCTTTAAGTGGGCCTCAGTACTCCGTACCAGCACTTCCAAATATAGCTCTTGAGCGTACCACCACCTCTCCATGCGCCCAGAACGAGCTTTTAGCGTACCGGTACGTTCATTTGGACATCTGTTTTAATAGAGGTTTATAATCCTTTGCCTGCACTGCCACCTTTCCTTCACAATGCACGCTTCCTAATTCTTCCTAGTTCGGAGTATGAAGCATGAATCATTTGAACCAGTTTGGGAGTTCGGAGCGGGATCTCGAATCATTTGAGTCAGTTTGGGAGTTCGTAGCGGGTTCGCGAATCATTTGAATCAGTTCGGGAGTTCAAAGCGGGTTTGCGAATCATTTGAATCAGTTCGGGAGTTCGTAGCGGGTTTGCGAATCATTTGAATCAGTTCGGGAGTTCAAAGCGGGTTTGCAAATCATTTGAGTCAGTTTGGTGATCATGAATCATTTGAATCAGTTCAGGAGTTCGGAGCGGGTTCGCAAATCATTTGAGTCATTTTGGGAGTTCAAAGCGGGTTTGTGAATCATTTGAATCAGTTCAGGAGTTCGGAGCGGGTTCGCAAATCATTTGAGTAATTTCGGGAGTTCAAAGCGGGTTCGCGAATCATTTGAGTCAGTTTGGGAATCGCAAAATATATGAATCAGTTCAGGAGTTCAGAGCATGATTCATTTGAGTCAGTTTGGATGTTTGAATGCAGGGATGCAGTAGCTCTTTCTAAGGGTATTTTTTCAAAATCATTTTGCACATTTTATTTATGTTCAGTAGTTCTTTCTAGCTCAAGCAAATCCACAAACTAATACAAGGATTTGTTATTAAGGTTGCCTGTTGACTGCTGTATATAAAAGCCCTTCAATATAGTTGTTGTTACCTCTGGGGATGAGAGGAGTCATCAAAAAAAAAAAAACAGAAAAAACAAATATATATATATATATATATATATATATTGGCTATATTAGAGTACCGGCACCTCTTTTGGGCCACTTAAAGCACTGTTAATGCTGGTATAAATCCCAGGAAATGTCACCTCTGTAACCTCCGATACGACAGCGTCCAGAGTCTTGAGGAACGAATCAGAGACCAAATGCTTCACCTGAAGAATCAACAATGAGATATTAACAGGGTGATGAGTCAATATTTGGAGATTTGAGCAATCATAAGCAGCCAGGTCATTAACAAATTAACAGAAGTGTCAGATTCTCTACTGACGTGACATTTCAAGGAATTACGCAGCCCTGCATCTTCAAAAAAAAAAAAAAAAAGTTTTACTTATTTAAAAGTTTTACTTATTTAAAAAAAAAAAGCTTAAAATATTACAGAATTGTACAAAAAATATTAATAAAATTTACTTAAAAAAATAAAAGTGTCAAAAAAATATTTACAATTAATACTTGATAACAATTAATAATTGTTATATTTAAAAATATATATTTTTCCAATAATAATTAATTTTCATCAAAAGCCGTCAATCATCAAAAGTTTCGTTGATGAAAAAAAAAGTACGTAAAATGCATCATTTAACTCATAATCTTCAAAGTATTATAAGAAATAATAGAAATAAAATCAAAACGGTTTGTAAATTATGCTGAGAATTGAACAAATAGTTGCAATCAGGCTCAGAGAAAGACTTTTTCATCTTAAAAATGTTATCAAAAGCAGAAATGCATCAAAAACAGGCAGTATTTGTGGAATCAGCACCTAAAAAATACATGAGAAACAAGCATTGGATTTTCATTTAGCAAAATATGATTCAGTGCATTTTACAAATACATTTTTTTGAGAACTAAATATTGAATTAAATAAGCATGAATTTACACTATTAATCTACTAGCAATTTAACAAGGACAAAAAAATTTTTATAAATATGTATGGTTAAGGTAAAAGCCATGTTATTGTATTCTAAAAAAATTAAAAATTGTTTTTGTTAAAGCTAGAATAAATTAAATTTAACATGAAAAATGAAAACCTGAACTTGAATGAAAATTAGAAATAGAATTATCACCTTGTCTGAAACTGAAATAAAAGTTGATGTACTAAAACTAAAATAAAAATTAATTTAGGTTAAATAGAAATGCATAAATAATAATAATAAAACCAAATGACAAATCTCCTACATTAGGCATTGAATAAGCCGTCAGCTGTTCTACTCTATAAATATCAGTGCACACATTCATTTAAAAAGCCTTATTCATATAAAAGACCAATATTGACATGCAGGCTTCTGTATTTTCTGCCAAACACAGTGAAGAGCTCAGTGTGTGTGTGTGTGTGTGCGCACCATCTGTAAGAGGCGTCTCAGCAGCTCTGAAGGGACGTTTATTTCTTGTCCGCTGGCTCCAGTGAAGAGAGGAGAGATGGAGAAACTGGAGCTGACCGTGGTGAAGTAATAATCCGGATTCACCACACTTCCATCCGCCAGATACGAACCTGACGAAACGTCAGATCAGATCCACAGACACTCGCTGCTTTAAAGCTGCAGTCACACAGATACTGGCACAAAAACGTCTTCTAAAGGAACACACATAATTCAGCAGCGTATTAAAAGAGGCTTAGTGAGAGACGAGTGCATGAACCCTGAGCTCTGAATCTGCTGAGGAATGTTCGGAGCTGAAGACGGGACACAGCGATTACCTTCGAAATACTGCGGTCCTGGAGCGGTGGGAGAGCAGGGCGACGGTCCACTTCTGTCTGGACTCACCTGTGAACATAACCATCCTGCTGTTACTGCAACACACACCGTAAACCATACCAGGAGGAGCCACTTCTCTAAACTATGTCCCACAATGCAATGTGCCAAAGTTGCATATTTAGAACAGAGCAACATCGGGATAAGACATTAAGACTTTTTTTTTTTTTTTCTAAATATTAGATTTTTTTTCATATTTTTTAAAAATTATTTCATATTAATTTATTTTTATGTACCTTTTTTAAAAAGCATTCAATTATTAGGTTTGCATATATTTGTTCAATAATTGTATTTACTTTTAAATAAAAAAAAATATATATATATATTTTTTTTTTTTACTTTTTTTTTCATTTATTTTGCACATTTTGTTTGATCATTTATTTTTATTTACTTTAAAAACATCACACGTTATTTTTGTTATTCTTTCAATAATTCAGTTATTTATAGATTTTTTTCCCCCCCAATAGTTTAAAAAAAAAATTATTTACTTAAAAAAAAAAATGCACATATTTAATTTTTTTTTTTTTTTTACTGAGATAATACCCAGATGCTACTGGCAGAATTAAAAAATGCACAGTGTCATGTGACCGTGTGTATCATTGCATAACCCCATCTTTAACCCTTTAATGTATGCATTATGCACCAAACAGAATACAGGTGTCCTGCACACATCCTGAGACACGTGTGCTGACCTGTGCGTCAGGGTTAGTGATGCCACTCTTGCGTCTCAGCGTGTCTCCCTGACAGGCCGTGAGCAGTGAACTGGGTAAAATAGAGCGGAAGTCATTGAAGGATCTCCTCCGAACGTCTTCGTTCTCCACAGACGCTCGCTGAGCCAGCGGCGGTGATCCTCGAGGGAACAGCTGAGAGAGAAGGGGCTCGCCGCCGTTACCATATCGCCCGAACGCTCGGGTCACACCCAGAAGACACGGGACAGCATACCTGCACAGGTACACTGACGAGACAGGAAGTGAGGCGGGAGAGTGAGAGCCAATGCAGATGTGTGTTAGAGACGCGAGAGCTCGGATCACCTTTATCGTGGTTCTCGGGCGTCTGGCAGATCTCCAGCAGAGACTGCATCACCTCCATCACAGCATCCAGAATCTGGACAGAAAGACGGTCAGAGCGTGTGAAGGTGAGGGAGATGAGGATGTGAAGATGAGCTGAAGATCAGACCTGTGAGCGAGACTCCGGGTCTCTCTGAGCGACGTCAGACAGGAGCGTCACCAGACAGAAGCTGAAGTTCTCCGCCATCGGGAGAGTCTCTGTGAGCAAATAACACACACAACTTCATTCTTAAGTGTCTATGAACCTGAACCGTACAAGGCTCTGATGGCATACAAACATACAGAAGATATACACCACCATTAAAAACAATTGGGGGTTGTAAATTTTTTTTTATGTTTTTGATGCATACCATTGGTTCCATTTTTCCATGTTTTATTTCAATAAGAATTTATTTTAATTTATTTCAGAAAATGTAAAAAAAAAAAAAAAAAAAAAAATATATATATATATATTGTTTTGTATAAATATTATTTCTGCATTTTTTTATTATTGAGTTACGTTTTATCAAATAAATTCATATATATTAATTTCAATTTAAAATCTAAATTGTTTTAATAAAATGCACACATTTTATATATAGTGTTTACATTAAAAGTTATTTATTTTATAAAAAAATTAAAAAGCCTCTTTTTAAATAAAACGCATTATAATGAGGTCATGTGACAGTACGTAGCATTTAGCACTGCATAACTAAAATAATTGTATGTTTTTCAAAGTTATAAACTATAAACTGCGCAGTATATTTAGTAATTCTTTACTGACTCTGAACTTGTAAACAGTGATGCACGTGATTGCAAACACCGTAATGAAGAAAGATGAATAATGCATTACCTTTACACTTCCTCCAAGCATTCTCCTCCACCCACTGCACTCTGGGTAATCCCTTCAGCAGACTCAACAGGTAATTCACCACAGTGTCTTTGTGCTGAGAAAGACACATATCATACACCAATCATGGGTTACACACGTGAAAACTTTATAAAATGACAGACTAGATCAGAACACACTCGCAAATCAAATCCAAAATCTATTCATATAAAAATCAGATGCTTCAAAAAAAAAAAAGAAAACCAAATTATAATGCATACATTGTTCATGCACAGAAATTATGCAGCCTACAAGAAACAAAACAATCCTTTGTGTGTGTGTGTGTGTGTGTGTGTGTGTGTGTGTGTGTGTGTGTGTGTGTGTGTGTTTAAAGTGGCTCAAAGGAATAGTGCATTAAAAAAATATATGTATTATTTTCTCTGAAACTGTCCTCTCCCTGAGGTCATCCAACATGTAGATGAGTTTGTTTCTTCATCAGGTTTGTAGAAATGTAGCACTGCATCAGTGTCTCATCAATGGATGCTCTGCAGTGAATGGGTGCCGTCAGAACGAGAGTCTGATAAAAACATCACAGCACTCCAGTCCATCAGTGAACATCTGGAGAAGACAAATCCTGGAGTGCTGTGGATTATTGTGATGTTTTTATCAGCTTTTATTCTGACGGCACCCATTCACTCCAGAGCATCCATTGATGAGACACTGATGCAGTGCTGCATTTCTCCAAACCTGATGAAGAAACAAACTCATCCTGATCTTGTATGACCTGAGGATGAGGACATTTTCAGCAACTTTTCATTTGTGGCTGAACTATTCCCATTAACCAGATGCAGCTGTAATCACATCATCTGCTTTAGCAGTGATTTTCTCTCATAAACCAGTTCAACACACACTTAGCCATTCAACTATATTGGTTTTTCATATTAACCAAACATCCGGGGAACATTTTATTCCCTAAAATAGCACCCACAACTGCACTGGTGCTAATAATCACCTGTAAATCAGACTCGACCAGGAACACGGCCAGAGCGATGACGGCGTCCCTGCGACGAACATCCAGAGTGAAGACGCCTCGGCTGTCACACGGACACATGCACAATAACTTCTGCACCTGATGAAAGACACACGCTTTCAGTCTGCTTTTCATAGTCACAAATCTGCTGATAAACATCTCAAGTTAACCAACCGAGGATCTGAGCAAACTGATCTGGCATCTGAACTAGAACAACCTGTTCATGCTTCGAGAGCATGTGTGTGTGTGTGTGTGTGTGTGGGGGGAAATCAGCTGCTGCAGTGTTTTAACACTCGTAGATGTTGGCCTGCAGTGCGCTAATGCATGAGAAAGCTAATGCAAGATCATCGGTCATGTGGCAATGCATTTCACAAGAGCGCAAGAGGAAGTCTACACCTGCTGCTGTTGCATTAATGCTATAACAGAGTCTGAGCAAATGTGTGGAAAAGAAAGAAAAGCTTTCATCGGTGCTGTGAGCTCGAGCTGGCACCACTCAGCGCCTGTTAAAGCCTCTGGACACGTGACCGCTCTGACGCATCTGTTTTATAAACCAAATGCATTTTACAAAATATTACAAATATCCAAAACTGTGGTAGTTTCAGAACACGTGTAACGCATTTATTCAGTTTAACCAATAAAAGTACCATGATAATTTTTTTTTTTGGGGGGGGGGGTTGTTTCATGTTTCCAAATGATTCAAAAATACTGTAAAAAAAATCTTTAATCGATATACATTTACCCGAGAAGCAAAGTCTTGTTTTTTTTTTGCTTGATTTTTCTTAATCAATTGAGTTCATCCTAAAGAACAGTGTTATTATAATTAACTAAAACCATTTTTTTTAATTGACACTTGAAACATAATAAATAATAAAATAATATCTAAAAAAATTGTTTTGTTATAACTGCAAAAAGCAAAATTTATCATTTTCATTTAATTTAACTTGATGTTATAAAATAACTAAAACTTAACATTAACAAATATATTAATATAACAATTAATACAATTAAAATGTATACAATTACTACAAACTTACTGTCAAATTTTTCATTTACATTTCAATTTTAAAATTATAATTTAAAATGTAAAATTCCAAAAATAAAAGAACTCTATACTATACTATATAAAATAGAATAGTATCTCAATTATAATAAAATAACACTGCTTAAAAATAATAATAATAACTTAATTCAAAAGGAAGAACAAGAAAACATTTTTTAATCAAAAACTCACTTCATTTTGATGCAACATTGTAAGTCAACTTGTTTCTCAAGTAAATGCATCTTTATCTAATACTATTTAGTACTACATGCAATACTTCAATATTGTGATATTGTATTTCAATGCAATTATTAATATTGTTGATTTATCAAATACCATAATAAATGAATCATGTATGTTATATATCAGATAAATAAAATATGACAGCAAAAGTGACACAAAACAGATGAACTCGGTGCAAACACACGGTTCGTGCTGCAGTTGTTGCAGCTTGTGACTGACACCTGTCGCGCATCACAACAAACGCGGCGCGTCAAGAGCGCGGTGAAGAGCGTCTGTTGTGTGTGTGTGTGTGTGTGTGTGTGTGTGTGTGTCTTGTGTTGTGTCGTGTCGTACCTTCTCGACGGGAGCCGGTCGGTGCGCTGCCAGTGAACGCGCGAGCGACAGAACCGTGTTGAAATAGAACTCGCGCGTTCCGCCGCGCGTCACCATGATCCACGAGAAGCGTTGCAACACACAGACGAAGAAGATCCTGCAGCCGCTCGTGATGAAGAAAACCACTGCAATACGGAGAGTGTGAAGGCACAAATGACATCCGATGAAGAAGGAGGCGTGTCTCCAGTAACGCATCATCACTAGATAGTTGATCTTATTGGCTCGCGCAGCTGATGCATATTTATTTATTTTAATTATTTGTGTTTTATGTTTATAATGTGTTTATGTTAATTAATGAAAGAATGGTTAAGAAATATAACAGCATAATAATAATTAAATAAACAATAATAATAATTAATAATATTTACTTGTAGTTATATATTATGTATATCAATAATTATTTATAAAATTACATTTATAATTGTTTGTATCATTAATTAGCAATATGAATAGTAATAACAATTATTATTATTGGCAGAAGTATATTGTTATGTATTATATATATTAATAATTATCATTTAGAAATTTTGTTGTTGTATTTTTGTAATATGAATATTTATAAATAAATGTGTATAATGTTAATTCATGAAAGAATGGTTAATAAAAATGAATGCATAATAATAATATTAATACTAAATGTATTATTTGTATTATTATGTATCAGTTAATAATAATAATTAGTAGTATAGTAGTAGCAAATGTTATAAATTATGTACATTAATAATAACAATAATAACAAAATAATAACAATATTAATACATTATAATAACAATAATTAGTAGTTATAATAATAGTATAAGTTGTATAAAATAATAATAATAATAATGATACATGTATTATTATTATTATGTAACAATATTAACAATTAGTAATAATTATTATTAGTTCAGTTGTAGTAATATAATATATTATGTACATTAATAATAACAATAGTAATCATTATTTTTAATAATAATAATAATAATAATAACAATATCATATCATAATTTGTAGTAGTAGTAATAGTGGAGGTTTGATTTAATAATAATGATGATAATAATAAATTTATTATTTTAATTATATAACAATATTAAAAATGTATAATAATAGTTAGTAGTATAGTAATATATGTGCCATATATGTGTGTGTGTGTGTGTGTGTGTGTGTACATTAATAAGAATTAGTAATTAATAATAATAATAACAATATAAATACATAATAATATTTAGTAGTAGTAATAGTTTTAGTTATATAATAATAATAATAATAATAATAATAATAATAATAATAATAATAATAGGCTAATAAATAATTTTGGAATCGGAATAACTTACAAAACAGTTGATATATTTGAGTTCGAATCCAAAACGTCCGAAACAAAGCGTTACAAATAAAAACAACAAAACGTGAACGTGGGCGGAAACAGGCGCGCCAGAGGCGGAGCTCTCTGACGTCACAACAACACTGGCGGAAGTAGAGGCGTCAGCTGACGGCGGGAGAAACATATCAGCCTCCAGCGCTCAAAGGTACGCTTTTATTTGCAATGTTTGCAATATATCGTATTTTTAATCAAACAGACAGAGCGAAACTGTTCTTGTAGATGATTTAGGTTTTATTTAAAGGCTGTTTTTAGGCAGCATTCAGCACCGGAGACATATAACAAACACAAGTTTCAATATTACTCCAATCTTCAGTGTCACGTGATCTTCATAAATCATAATATTCTAAAAAAAAACGGTTTGCGTCTAAATATTTTTATTTTCTTTCTTTCTTCAAAAGAACAGACTTAATTTAACATATAAAGCTTTTCTAACAATATAAGTCTTTATCAACACATCCCTCGCTGAATGAAAGCATTCATTTATTTCAAAAAGAAAAATATAACTGACGCCAAACGTTTGAAAATATTTTTCTTTTGAATAAATGCTGTTCTTTTAATCTTTTTATTCATCCAAAAAATCCTGCAAAAAACTTAGCAGCAAAACTTAGCATATTGTTATGATTTTTGAAGATCACGTGACATTAAAGACTGGAGGAATGATGCTGATGAAAATCCAGCTTTGATCACAGAAATAAATTATATTTTAAAGTACATTAATATAGAAAAGCATTATTTTAAATGGTAAAAATATTTCACAATTTTGCTGTTTTTTTCTGTATTTCTTACTGATCTTACTGATCCAAACTTTTAATTGGCGTTAAAAGTGTGTAATATTTATATATATATATATATATATAATGACTAGTCAATGTTCAGCAGCTCACCTCTCTCTGTTTGTCATCTCACTCAAGCAAGGATGTCTGCCTACCCCAAATCCCACAATCCTTTCGCCGCCGATGATGATGATGATGATGAAGAGGTATCGAAGCCTCGGAAAGGCTTTAACTTCGACGACGATCCGGAGGAGAGTTCTCTGAGTCCTGCGGAGAGACGGCAGAGACAGCTGCAGCAGGAAGTGATGCGTACAGCGCAGTCGGCCGTGGACAGCAGCCACCGCTCGCTCGGACTCATCTACGAATCAGAGAAAGTCGGAGCCGAGACGGCGGAGGTGAGAGGAAACACCTCAGAGTATTTTGTCTCTCACTGCTGTTTGGTTTAAACGTCTGTGTTGTCCTCCACAGGAGCTGATTCGTCAGGGGGAGGCTTTGAAACGGACAGAGAAGATGATTGATAACATGGAGCAGGACATGAGGACGAGCCAGAGGCACATCAACACTATTAAGAGTGTGTGGGGCGGCATGCTCAACTACTTCAAAGGCAAACCTGAACCTCCTAAACCTGCTCCGAAAGAGCAGCCCGTGTGCTACGAGGCCAACAGCAGGTCAGAAGAAACACTCACCACCACAAGTCTCTTCTGCTCACCAAGCATGCATTTATTAGATCACAAACACAGCAAAAGCAGTAAAATTGTGAAATATTTTTACTATTTAAAATAACCACTTTCTATGTCAGTATATAGTAAACTGTAATTTATTTCTGTGATGCTCTGCTGTATTTTCAGCATCATTAGTCTACTCTTCAGTGTCACATGATCACATGATGCTGAAAATACAGCTGTGCATCACAAAAATAAATTACAGTTTGCTATATTTTCTAATAGAAACGGTTATTTTAAATAGTAAAAATATTTCACAATATTAATGCTTTTGCTGTGTTTGTGATCAAATAAATGCAGGTTTGGTGAGCAGAAGAGACTTCTTTAAAAAACATTAAAATCTGTTGGCTGGTAGTGTATGTTTTCATGTTTGCCGATTTTATTTTTCCGTCAGTATCTTTTACAACTCATGCATTTATAACGAGGGTTTTGGCAAGTAATTTAAGACTTCCCAAGTGAAAAAAAATATAGAAATAAATTGAAGAGACTAAAATTAATAAAAAAAAAATATGGCTTGAAAATTTTGCCTTTAGCCACTAGAACATAATAATGTTTTTTTCCAAACTTAAATGTCTAAAGATCATGCATTTACTTGGAAAACAAAGAAACTGATCAAAATGAAGTGAGAAAATGATTAAAACAAGAACAAATACCTGCAAATGCGTCAGAAAAGTCAACTTCATTCGAA
This sequence comes from Carassius auratus, assembly GCF_003368295.1. NCBI lineage: Eukaryota > Metazoa > Chordata > Actinopteri > Cypriniformes > Cyprinidae > Carassius > Carassius auratus. The sequence goes on from NC_039275.1 coordinate 755,260, forward strand.
GTGAAACCCACTTCTCATTTCCCCACAGATATCTGCTCTCGTTTTAAGCATAACCTCACTTCATTCTGTTCAGTTATTCAGAAAACAACACATTATTTGCATCTCCTCTATCTCCATTTAAGCATGTTTAAACAAGACAATAATACTGAGGAACAACATCATTATTTGCAGTGCGTGCCAAGAATGAGCAGAGCTCTAATTCTCTTCATCTATATTCACTCCATTGGTTTTGATTCACATCGACACACTGTAGGTCTTACTCTGGGACGATGCCAAATCTGGAAATACAAGATTTCTGAATATTACTGAACAGCGAGGCTAATTCTGTGAATGTCTGGTGATATAAGGTTACAGAACGCACTCACGGAGAGCAAACAGCAGGAAGACAAATATCAGGCCAGCCATCCCAATCTCAGGAAACTGGACACATCTGGTAAACACAGACGCTTTTTACAAGTTTTCCCTCTTCCGGTCTTAGTTATAGGAGAGAAACAAAGCTTTGAAAAACTTTGAATCAATTTGCAAACTGATTCACTGTTCTGAAGCGCTCAAAACGCCACTCACTGGTCAGAACGGTGCATGCAACAAAAACATGCATAAAAAATACTTTTACAAGGTTTAAAATCAAATCTATTAAATGCAAAATCAAAGTGTGAGTATATAATGTTATATTTGCTGTAAATGCCACTAGGTAACATTTCTAAAGGATGTATTTTAAAAAAGGTTTCACCAGGAATAACCTTAAAAAATTAATCAAAAATTAAAAATATTTTATAATGATGCGAGTTGGTTATGAGTTATGGGTTTTAGATAATGCTAATGCACTTTGAATCACTTGTTTGAAATAATATGAATAATATGTGTTATTTTATTCATTTGCGGGTCTTGTTTTATGGTTAATCAGGCCAAGATGAGTCTACTTAAAATGTATGAATGTAGAATCACAGATGTTGGTTTGGACAGGATTCGGAGCGTCTGCTTCGCTGGATAACGAGTCGTCCGATCCGAACGGACATCCTAAGAAACAGCTACAGGCCGCCCATCATCAGCTGGACAGAAACCTCGGTGAGAAACACTTTTCTGGCTCCTTGACGGGTCTCAGCGGATCTGAACGTGTGTTTGTGTCGTGCAGATGAGATGTCGTTGGGTCTGGGGCGTCTGAAGAACCTGGGTCTGGGGCTGCAGGCCGAGATCGACGACCAGGACGTTTCTCTGGACGCTTTACTCAATAAGGTCGACACGATGGACGGCAAGATCAGCTCCACCAACCGGCAGCTCAGAAACCTCAAATAGAGACTCCCACAGTGATGATGTCATTTCCTGGAGGCGTGGCCGAGGAGCTGAAAACACTCGTCAACTCAATTCTGCCTTTATATAATCATCAGAAAGATTTCCAGCTGCCTTAAAGTTCATTGATGTCGACTGGTTCTCATGAATTATTATTTTTTCTTTTTTCAGGTATATATTGTTTTTCTGCTCCGTCTGTAAATCATTGTTCAAATGTTGTACTCCTATGAATGAAAATAAAATAAAGCGTTTTAATTTGATCGACAGTTTCACTGTATTCAGGGTTTCTGCAGGTTTTATGAAGGTTCGTTTACTGTGAGATTTAAGAGTAATTGAAGACATTTGAAGAATTAAATTAAAAGGAATACAATGCATCATTACTCTCTAAATGTAAAGGTTAGCAACTTTTTAAAGTTTGAGAATTCTAACTAGTTTTATTTTAATATCATTGAGATACGATTATATTTTTGTTAATATTTTAAATAAGTTTTTATTTTATCACTTTATTTTTTAATATATGTAGCTTTTATTTATTTTTATTTCAGTTTTAGCTATTTATTTGCCTTGGTTAACTAGCTTAAATTAAGGTTTCTTTTTTATGTACATTTAATTTCCATTCGCGATTATTTTATTTCATGCAACTTTTATTTAGTTTTAATTTGAAGAATTAAATGAAAAGGAATACAACGCATCAGTACTCTCTAAATGTAAAAGTTAGCAACTTTTTAAAGTTTGAAAATAATAACTAGTTTTATTTTAGTATAATTGAGATATTATTGTATTTTTGTTAATATTTTAAATGTCTTTATTTCTCTAATTTTTTTTCTTTTTAATATCTGTAGTTTTTATTTATTTTTATTTCAGTTTTAGCTATTTATTTTCCTTGGTTAACTATCTTAAATTAATGTTTCTTTTTAATACACAGTTTATTTCCATTCACAATTATTTTATTTCATGCAACGTTTTTATTTAGTTTAAATTTTCCCAGAAAACAAGCTTAATTTTGCATCTCAAGTAACAGTATCCTGATTTTATTTATTTTTATTTTTATTTTCATTTTTTTTGCTGTGTGTGTAACATTCAATGCCATAACTTAATACTTTCTCCTCTGATTTAGGAATTTTCAGAGGCCTTCATTTTTTGGAAGGGCAAATTAAAGTTTTTAAGACCAACAGAAACCATGCTTTGTACATTCAAAATAAATAATAGAAAACCTAAGTAGCATGTTTTTGCACATGCACCTGTGATTCTTGAAATACTATGTAAATATTAAAGTATATGAATTGTAGTACCATAGTATATGTCAAAGTACCATGTTATTGCTCTCTTACACCATTAGTGAACCACTACAGAACATTTTGAAAGTTTTAATTGCAAGATCAATCCACTAGATGGCGATAAATCACTTTATTTTGTTTTTGTTTTAATATACGGTACCTTGAGACATGAGGTGCGTCCCAACTCCTAAATCGCGTACTTGTGGACTATTTTATGAGGTTTTGTAGTATAAATAATGAAAAAGTGCCTTTTAAATTTCCGGATGATGTACTTAAATAACCGGGGGAAAAAACAAAGTGTGGAATGTTGTACTTTCTCACCAGAAAAAAAATAATAAAATCCCACAAATATCGAAAACATTTGGTAAACGTTCTCGAAAAACGTTTGGTGCACAGATGAAAGAGTGGAGTTTGTCCAGAAGCGCGCGCTTTCATTATCATTCTTTCGGACACAAAGCCCCTCATTAACGGCTGGCGGGAACAGCTGGTTTGCGCGGGAAACGGACAGTTGGGCGGCTGTTTTCACTGAGGTGAGTTTCGCGTTTATTATGTAATCAGCAGCTTTACTTAAGGTTTGGGGTTTGTGGGAAGAATGTTTTCAATCTGTTCCTGAAAAGAAAAACACACAAGCGGGAAAAGTTTCTCTGTCACTGGAAACTGAGTAAAATATTTCCAAATATATTAAACACTAAATATAAAAGTATTAAATACATTTCAGAATATTCACTTTCAAAATATATTTATTTTATATTTTCATATATTTAACAATATATATTTTGTTATTTTTATAAACAAAAATGTATATAAACATGTTAAAAAATATATAAATTAACATTTAAGGAATAAATGGAAATAGATCAATATTTCCTCCAAATCTAAATGTCTACAATGAGTTTTTTTGAAGCACAACTTATTAATATCATTAAGATAGTTTGAAATAAGTGTTCATTTAACATTTCTTACAGAATAAAATGCCACCAAAACCCTTCCCGGACCCCTTACATTTATAAAACATGAAACTATAACTTAATAAAACAGATCCCACCAAACCTAGCCTTGATTCTGAAGCACACACTAAAGAAAACATCTCATCTGCTCTTAACCCTCACAGTCTCCATTAGCCAATCACTGAGCTCATCTGTTGTCTTTTCAATGACGTCACTGGTTTTATTACGGATGGGCTTTTGCCATTTTTATTGTATGTTGACATTAGAGAGCAGACAGGAAGATGGAGAAACGGGATGTTTTCTTAACACAGAGCAGATTTAAACCTTATTAACACACGTCTAACCACTGTAGTTTTCACAAACACAATTAAATGCATTAAAAAATTAGTTCATTATAGTAGCTTTTAGCATGTTCAGTCAGTATTCATACTAGATATATACATGTATGTAAAATCAGAAATGTTTCTTGAGCAGCAAATCATCATATTTTCATGATTTCTGAAGATCACGTGACACTGAACACACTGAAAATACAGCGCTGCATCACAGAAATAAATTTAATTTTAAAATATATTCAAATAGAAAACAGTTTTTTCAAATTGTAAAAATATTTCACAATATTATGAAACTTTGAAAAAATGAGGTTCATTATACATCGCTATTATATTATATTAAACAGTATATTCAATATATATAGTATACATAAATACACATGTAAAAAATAATTGTAAAGATATTCACACTCAAATGTTTCTTTTCTTTTGCAAAAATCATTAAAAGCATTTAAGCATAAAAGTATAACAAATTTGGTAACTGCTGGTTGCACATTCCGTCCTACAAACTGAACATCAAGCGTGTCAGTGAAAAAACACATGATTACCTGAATCTTAAGTATACTGTGCTTAACATGCTGCTGAGAAAGCATGCAAAAAATGCCACAAAAATATATGTGTGTAGAAGGGTGCATGTACACAAGACGAGCCCTTTGATCTGTAATGAGCACATGCACGCTAAATACTGGTGACCACAGCATCAGAATCACACTCAAGTGCTAATTAGGACACTGGAAGCAATGCTAATGACTGTTTAATGTGTGATGGGAATAAGAATAGCATTGCAAATAACAAAAGGCAACAAAATCATACAAAAGCATCAATAAAACTGGTGAGATATTACAGAAAAAAAACAAGCATTTATTTTATTATACTACACCTGTGTGTAAAAGAGTCAGAGATGCTGAGATAATAAATAAATTGGAAATTTATTTTAATAAAATATATTGGATTTTATAAAAAGCTCATTTCTGCAAAGATGAGCAGCATACTTTCACGCCGCTTTGTTTTTATACCAGCTGAAAACACATTAATCGTATAACTTTGAGTTTTTTCATGAGGAATCGAGTGCAGTACCCAACACAGCTTTCAGAACATGCACACAAAACAAAAAAGTGTGAAAGTGGCGTTCAATAAGGCACTGTAGACACTTGAAAACGTCCAAAGAAGGGATTTTCTACCGAATACCGAATAGAAACATTCATGTGCATTAGCTTGTCTTTCAGCCGACTCGTGCATTGACGAGTTATGCATTCAAACACACAGAGAAGTACATTCAAACATTTATAAATACAGTACGTATGAATCAGAAATAGGAGAAGAAGGGGGTAGAACAACAGAACAGAGTGACATATAAAAGTCTATAATCGAAGGCATCAGAAACAGGTGCATTATGGGGGGAGACAGCAAAGCTTCAGGAGAACAGGGATGTGTGGTGGTTTGGTGGAAACACAGGAATCTGACAGATTGCTTACTGTGTTTTCCAGACTATAAGTCACACTTTTTTTCATAGTTTGCCTGGTCCTGCGACTTATCAGGGGCGACGTATTTATCAAAATTAGTTTGACATGAACCAAGAGAAATGAACCAATAGAAAACATTACGGTCTCCAGCCACCAGAGGGCGCTCAGTTCTCCTGTAGTCTACACTGAAGACATAGAGCGCCCTCTGGCGGCTGGAGACGGTAATGTTTTCTGTTGGTTCTAAATAAATGTGACTTATATATGTTTTTTTCCTCATCATGACTTATTTTTGGACTGATGTGACTTATACTCAGGTGCGACTTATAGTCCGAAAAATACAGTAACATTTGACAGAGAGAATTTGGTTTCAGATGACAGATTCCTGTGGAATCATTTGGAGCAACTGTGTTCCGCGAATTGAGTTCAGACGAATATCATGGAGTAAGACGGACACCGACAGTCCTCGGTAAAAGACTCTCGAACCCAGGACCCCGAGCAACCCGGAGCTGAAGCGGCCGACCAGAAGGTTCTAGAGGAAGAGACGCCTCAAGATCAGGAGCCAGATTTACTTTTACATTACATTCAGTCATTTAGCAGATTTACAAATCAGTGCAATGAAAATGAGCAATGATATACAAGTGCTGTAGCACGTCTCAGTTAAGTTAAACACGTAACACGTTTTTATTATTATCATATAATAATGTAAAGATAACAGATAGAGCAAACTAGCAATAGAGGCTAATACAAGTGGATAATACATTAAAAAGAAAACTACTATATAGAATACACAATTATTAGAGAAACTAGTCTTTTTTTAAGAAAACAAGCAGGTAGTGCAAGTGTTTTTTTTAGAACAGAATTATAATTGTTGATTTATAAAAATCCTGTTAAGAGAGAAGTTCAGGTAAATTCTTTAACACATGGATTTTTTTATTAATTTTTTTTTTAACAGAAGTAAAAAAAATTAAAATAGATTTGAAAATGACATCCAGAAAAATTAAAACAGAAATCACAGAATTTCTGTCAAATTTGAGTGAGAGATAAAATTGGTTTCATAGGACGTACAAATTAAATTATTGTTAAATTAGTAATAAATTGCTGTTAAATTGTATAAGTCCCATTATTTTAATTAATAAGGCGTGAAGTCCAGAAAATTGTAAACAGAAAAAATGGAATCCAGGAAAAACATAAACAAACTGCTGCTAAATTTAAAAAGTTTAATGGTTTCAATTAATCAGGCATGTTTTTAGATTAATAAAGTTTAGTTTAGTTTAGTCCTGAAAAATGTAATCAGACTGTTTTAAATTTCTAAAGACTCTTATAAAGCGCAATATTTGCACAAACTCATTAAACAGCTTACCTTCGGGAGTTAAAGACCAGTTTTAGGCAGTTATCTTAACTCTAAAAGCTTATTTACAATGATTTTTACCAACATTCTTTTCAGGAATTCAAATTTAAGAAAATTCGTAAGATTTTTTTTTTGAGGGAAAACAAAAAAAACAAACCCTTCATAATAAAAGCTGAAAACAGCCGGTTGCGTGGATGTTTATTAATAAGAGGGTTTAGTGTGTACCTGATGTTGTTTAGCCCGTCTCCGCCGCAGCGGTTATCATCCGTCATGGCGTCGCTCTGACACTCGATGCACACGGAGCGCTCCAGAACCAATCCGGCGCTCCACGGCCTCATCTTACACGCAGCGCTCGCCTGCTTCACACGCATCCGCACACAGTAACTGCACACAGACGTTCAAAGAGAGAGTCCAGACCAAAATAACATGTGCAGACTAAATTCAAAGCATTATTTACTTTAAAAAAAGCATGCAAACGTGTCACACTAAAGCCGTTTAGTTGCACGATGCATGAAGCATGAAACACTAGAGTGTTTTTATTTCCTCTGGGACATTGACATTTTTTTGCAAGCTGTGTAAAGTTAACGCACACACACACACACACACACACACACACACACACCTGAAACTACACACCTGTGATTAATGAAAGGGTTTGCTCTGGGATTTCCTGTGTGCACGGCTTGGAAGGAACCTCACATAAACTCATTTGAACCTGCACCTGCTCTTGAATCCCTGTCGTCTTATTAAACTCCTCATTATCTGACGCTGATCACACACACGTCGAGTTCATCCTCACACACACTAATCTGATTTCCTGGCCTCGGGCAGGTGTTCCTCTGGGTTTAGGAAGTGATTTAATGATGGGCTTGTATTAGAAGTTGACGTCCTCAGAAAATACAACCTGTCTTAGGTTATCTATAAGCTTTTCTGCTCCTAAAAATTAGTTTTTTTTTCATTTTTGGAGCTTTTGCAGTCTTGTAGCCCATTCATTTTCATTGTGCACACATGCTAAATAACTTTAACAAAATAAAACTCAAATGGGTTTTGAATTAAATGAAGGTAAATGATGAAAGGATTTTATTTTTTTAAAGAATTATCCCATTAAAGTTGCAATGAAATGGAAGTAGCGACTGATGTTTTCTTCCATACATCTGAGTGCAATGAATTATGGATGATGCTGAGTTCTATGCATCAGTTGTTGATTGGATGCTGAGATGTGGGCGGGGCCTCTGATGTTTCCAGGAAGGCTATGAGATTTTAATTGAAAATTGCAATATATATTTTTTTATTGAACATAAATGAATCGTTTACATTAAGAACTATAATATTAATTTATAAAATACAAAGGGTGAACTTTCATCGAGGTTTACATATCTACTCATAAATATAGACACAATAACTGATTTTTAGATTTAGATTTAGTTATCCATTTCTAAGCGTGTTTTCTAAGCATAATCATCTTGTTCTAGTTATGAGGGTCATTGTAGCGTAAGTCTAGACAACAGTTCCTTCGCTAGAAAACACGACGGCCTTCGGTCACAGGAAAGTGTTTGAATTATCTGTTCGTGTAATGTTCTGTTATTTGTCAAAGCTGCATTAGTTCTTCCTTCTGGAACGACGCTCTCACCTCTTCTTCTCCTCCTTCATAAGCATGTGCGGCCGTCTCCAGGGGTCCTTAAAGTTCCGCCTGAATGAGTCGGGCAGGATTTTGGCCACCTCTGAAGAGGAGGAAGAGATCAAGTTAATGAAAGAGAGCAGATTAAACTCCTCCAGAGAAGAAGCACAAAACAAACACACACTAGCCCTACATGCATGGTATATTTGCATGCATTTATCACAATGCAACACTATTAACATGAACTGCTGAAGCAAATTGGGAAAAAAAACTATAATTCTGTCCGCCACTATTTAATGTTACCCAACTTTGACAACTTCTCTACTGAGAAACCCAGATATGTGAAAACTGTCCACTGCAAATCAGATGCTGCCTAAGAAGTGTAGACAGCAAGATTTAACAGAGCTAGTATGCGTATTACCTTTAGCAGCGCTGCAGGTCTCTGTGTGTGCGAGACATCCTCGCCGCTGTTTGAGGTCGGGACAGGGCGTGCCCCCGTTGTGAGGGGGCGTGGCTACCTGCCGGCTTCGCTCTGTAGTCCCCGCCCCACAGACGGACGAACACGGAGACCAGGGACCCCACTGCCGAACCTCACAGTCTATAGCTGTGGAGAGGAAACGAGAGAGAGGAGCAAATGCTTCTTTAATTCAAACATAAAAATCACTCACATGCAAGAGAGTATAAATGAGTGCATAAAAGTCTGTAAATCTGGACTTTATTGCTGTTTACAAGTCTGTTTAACCATCAAAGCACTAAAGTAGTGTATAAATAGTGTAGTGAATTAGTGTATAAATTGATTTAAAGAAAAACAGTGATTCAAACTAGGGGTCGACTGATTATCGGCACCGATATGAAGTATTTTTTACCAATATCGGTCATTTTCAAAACCAGACCTATATTTTGGCTTAAAATATCAGTTATCGGTCTACTTGATCTGTAATAATCGGTATCGACAACAGCCTTGAAAACCGTATATCGGTCGACCCTTAGGCTAATTCAAACACAAAACAATCATTCTCATGTATTTAGTTATCGGGAGTGAAACAAGTGCATTAAACGCAGTAATATTAAAGTACAATAATATCGAAAACAATTGTTTTGGCTCATCAAGGAAATAAACAGTTATTTTTTAAGTTATGGTGACTACACTGAGTTCAAGAGACTTAATTTGTCGCAATTATTTAAGTTGATTGACTTGATTTCACAAAACAAATCATAAAATAACACTTAGTTTCAACTTGTATTCTCCTCGAATGTCCTATGCAAAACATGCTTGCACTTAGAAATCCACTGCCCAGCATTGTTTCAATAAATTAATTAATTAAAATAACACAAATTTCAGTTTGAATTACACACAATATTAAGGTTGATCATCATTATAATCAACAGTATTCATGTTTGCAACTTAAAAGGTTTCATTAAATCAGTCTTGTAACCATGCATTTATTTAAGTTCTGGTATGATTGTCTGTTAGAGTGCAGGTGAAGAATGCATAAACACACACACACACACACACACACACACACACACACAGCAGCTGTGCAGTGACATTGTACACACCCTCAAACTACACACAAACAGAGAAGAAAGCGAACGCCGCTGAGTCTGGATCTCAATAACACAGCTGCTCTCTCATGTGGGCTCGGAGGAACCGGGATCCCCGACAGTTTCACAAGAGCTACACGCTCCTAAATGTTTGTAAACTGATTTCTGTAGCACATCTTTAAGTGTCTGAGAGTTTGTGATCCTGTATTGAGGAGAAGGAATATACATTAAGGTTTACTCAATAGAGCTTCTACACATCAAGTTCAAGTTCTACACCAAGTTAAAACACTCAAAGCAGATTTCCACAAACCAGGAGAAGTTAAATGTCTTGGTTTCGCGATAAAGATATTTCACAAAATATGTGCATTGCAAAAACAATGCATTTGGTGCATATGTTGCTGGTGCAATTTGACACTCCATTTGAGATTTTAATGCATTTCAGAATAAATCTTTAGGATTAATCCCCTTTGTATGTAACATGCTCATGTTATCCACCAGAACATGCAAACCACGCCAACACAGCTAGCATGCAGACTGTATGTGCACATGCACACATCTTACACACACACAAACCATATCAAAGCGCCAGTATTGCACACAACTGAAGTGCACACTTATGCTACACTCAAAGAGCAAATAAAACTAAGATAAACTCAAATGCACTCAAATTCACGATCATAATAAACCAATGCATGTGTTTGATCTGGACTAATGTGTATTCTATTTTCTGAGACCCTTTAAAACTTTCTAAGTCTGGGTTTTATGGCTGTTTCCAGACCTTTTTGACCCTCGCAGTAGTAAGGTCTTGTGTTTGCACTGTTAGTGCAAGTATATTTCCTTCATGTCGTTCTGAGCTCAAAGCTCGTTGTTCCCCTTCTTCTCTTCATCCACACCAGAGTGAAACATCTCAACAATGAACGCAAACACACTCACAAACACACACCTCACTACAAAGGCCCTGTCAAATTCCCCACATTCCCCTGCATTAGTTCTGCAGATATGCCTCGTGCACGTTCCCAGAACGCCAGAAACCTTCTGATCAGGTGACCTGCGTACCAACAATGTCTTAATTAGGATTGAGTCATGAATCTGTTGCTTGACCTCTTCATGTTTAAGGAGAAAACCATTGATCCATTTGTTGAGACACTGATGCAATGCTACATTTCTGTTCCCACGAAGAAGTAAACTCATCAAACTCAAATGTTTATTGTTTTAGTTGGTTGTGAGGAGCCAAAGCAACACACCTCCTCATGCATCGGAGTCTTAATGAACGTTAGACGCGTCAGGAGATGATGTGGGAGGACAGAGAGGAACCGGAGGAGGAACATATGGTTCGTTCATGAAATGTGCGTGCGTCAGGTAACACAACACATGTGCACCAGTCTGTTCCTGTTCATTGTTCACGCAGCACTCGGGTGTTTATGAGGGCCACCAAACCCAAAGCAGATACTCCTCAGCATTCCTCCGCTTTCAGGAATCTGTCACAGACGTCCTGAGAGACATCAAACAGACTCACGTCAGCACACTAACCTCACAGCAAAGACAAAACAACGTCTTTAATGACATAACTTTGCTATTTGGGTAAACTATCCCTTTAAGACCAATACAAAGAAAAGTAGCTTGATTGGTAGCTCTGGTCAAGTCCTGTTGGAGAATGAAATCTGCATCTCCATAAAGTTGTTCAGCAGCAGGAAGCAGGAAGTGCTCTAAAACTTCCTGGTTTACGGATGTGTTGACCTTTTTTCTCCATTCTGTCACCGATGGAGTTTCGGTTCCTTGCCGCTGTCGCCTCTGGCTTGCTTAGTTGGGGTCACTTCATCTACAGCGATATCATAGACTTGATTGCAAATAAATGCACAGACACTATTTCAACTGAACAGAGATGACATCACTGAATTCAATGATGAACTGCCTTTAACTGTCATTTTGCATTATTGAGACACTGTTTTCCTAATGAATGTTGTTCAGTTGCTTTGACACAATGTATTTTGTTTAAATATAAATAAAGGTGACTTGACTTGACTTAACATGAATATTTGAATGAATGTTGAAAAAAATCAGAACCATTTAATAGAATCTAATGTCTCATAAATAGTTTAATCAGCATTTTTTTTTTTAGTTAAAAGAATGATGGATGCCACAATTGTTTTTTTTTTTTTTTTTTTTTTTTTTTTGGATTCACGTCTCATAGCTAGGTTTAATGATTAAATTAATACTGTGAAATGCATGAAGTGTTTTATGTCTGTTTAATTCGTGTTGGTTTGAGAAGGCTACATTGATTAAACATAATGCTCAACTCACTGTCTGCCGCTTGGTCGTTCCTTAAAAAACAAAAACTTGAATTTCACAAACATAAAATGTTCCAAACATATTTCTAAATTAACTTAATAAAGAAACAAAAATAAATATGACCGCTTTGCCATTAAAAACCAAAACTGAACTATTTAATAGCTCTGTTATGGGGAAGAGAGAGAAAAAAAAAGTCACGTTTGAGAAACTCATAAATCTGCTTAAGAGTTCACTTAAAGAGTTCTGTTGGCAAATATTGAACATATTTGTTTTCCTCAGCTATATATATCAATACACACACACACACACACACACACACACACATATGGCAGTAATCATGGCTGAGGGAGTGTATGTGTCTGAATGAATCAGATCAAGCTGTTATTTAGAGACTAAATGAGAATCGAAAGAATCAGGAACCCAGATGCATGAGTGAACTCTGAAGAAGTTTATCTGAGAGATGTGATCTCTGTTTCAAAACTATTTTTAAGCATTTTGACAAATGTTTTGCTTGTAAACTCTCTGTGCATGTTTCTTTTCAATCAAATCACACTCGTTTGGGTATGTTCTTCTCATCGAATGCACGGACGTTCAGACATCGCTGTGCCTGAAGTGTTTCAGGACTGTCAAGCTCTGCTTTCAGAGGTTTTAAAGTCTCAGCGACTCAGTTTTCCTGCATAAACAACGACGACTGAGACTGTTTCTGAGCTCTGTTGCTGTAGCTGAGAGACATACAGACAGCAGATAATGACGGCTGCGGTAATAACCCTTCACTCGTCATTTACTCAGAGACACCAGCTGTTTCTGAGCCGCTGATTTCTGTCAATACTCCTTTAACAATCTCATCCAGACATTTGAGCCCGAAAGACCAAATTAAGGATCAAGTTTTGCCAACAAATGGTGACAGAATTTGAATTTTTTGTTGAATTACCCAATAGCAAACTTCTGGCATGCTTTATTCACCCACGTGTTGTTTAAAACAAAGCAAAAGGAGATGCTTTTTTATACAGCAAAAATGAATTCATGCTTCAAAAAGAACATTAAAGCTTCATAACTCTAGTTCATATATGACTTGTGCACTATATTCCAAAGTCATTTGATGCATTGAGAAACAGACCCAAGTTTGAGATATTATTCAATGAAAAGAAAAGACATAATTAATTTGATTTGTGCACTACAATCTTCCAGAAAGTTTTATTTAAAGTGATAGTACTACGTAATGTACTAACAAGTATTATGCGATATATGAATAAAAAATACAATGGAAGTTTTGGAATGGCGTGATTTCATAAAAAGATGCAATACTTTGTTTACCTGCACTTCAGATGACCATGAACTGACATGTGAAGGTTTGAAGGATTAATGAAATATTAGCGTAAAATTGTAAGTAAATATTTAATGTCAACAGGGTTTTGCTAACAAAAAAATAGTTTTTTTTATTTTTTTTATTTTTTACAAGTTAAAGACAAAGTATACAAAAAAATAAACAAACAAACAAAAAACATTATAGTAAAACCGAAAGAAAATAAAATAATATAATACCTGATAAATAAATGTAAAAAAAATTACAAACAGTAACAAACTTTTTTCTTATTTTTTATCTGAACAAAACTGTCCTAAAAGGCTTATTTCATTTATACTTATGTGTATTAAATAGAAGTAATAGATTAACTAGATTATATTTCTTATTTTATTCGTTTTTTTACATTTCTGTGATTGACGGGCGTCAGTTTTAAATAAAAAAGATTCAAACTGACGCACGTCAATCTCAGCGGCGTGACGTCACCCCGGCAGCCGCAGGTGGACGCGCCGCGGTTGAGGAGATTTTAACGGACTCACCTGACGTGTGGCACACGGGCCGGTAATCGTCGCAGCAGTCGCCGCTCCTTCGGCAGTATGTGTCGCAGTAACACACGGTTCTCCTCGCGCTCCTCTCCACGCACTCGTTATTTCGTCCCGGACAGCATCTCGGCGTCGGTCTGTCCGCGCATCCCGCCTCGCACGCGCCACACGCGCACATCACGAGCGCGATCACCGCACACACGCGAGCTCCCGTCATCATCGTCTTGGGTTTTCGCTATTATACAGAAGAGACCGCTTTAAAGAAGTTTCTCGTACTTTTAGACGCAGCGAGTGAGTTCCGTGAGTCCCGTCCGCAGCATCGCCGAAGTTCATCTGTCGGGGGCGCGCGGAGGGACTGAAGCGCGCCGCCTGCAGGACGCATGCGCAATCACAACAACACACCGCAGCTTTCAAAACAATCAATATATATATATATATATCTGATATGATGTGAGTTTTATGATGTAATAATAAAACATTAGTTTGTCATGATTATTATTGTAGCCTATTATTGAACCGTTTTTGTAATAATTTTTTTTTTACATTAAACATCACATGGTCTTTTCATGTACTAAATCATATATAAGTACACCAGTGATATAAATGTATTATTATTAATTATTGTTATTATTCATAATTTAATTTGTTAATATTTGTTTAATAGAATCTAGCCTATGTTTAGGGATTTTTATTACCCTTATGATGGCATTTTTATTATAATTGTTCTATTCATTTTCAAATACTTAAATTTAATAAAATAATAGAGATTATCAAAATGCTTTTTTATACTGTATATATACCTTATGTATGTATGAGTTTGTGTGTGTGAAATAATTTATCAATATGGTGTTTAAACTCATGTTTTTATATTTTGAATAATTCAATATTTTAAATATATGAAAATTAAGACGCTACAGACATTGTATATATACATATATATTTAATTTTTTTGCATCTAAATATCTGTATGTATTTGTAATTTTTTGGCAGCATTTTTCCCCAAACCCTGGTTAATTTCTGTCTCTGGTTCTGGAACCCAACAAAATGGCACATTTTGGTCATTTCTCATAACACATCTATTTCAACTCATTACTGCAAGCCCGGAGTGTCAGATATGTGAAGTATGCAGTGAAAGACTCCAGCATCTGATCTGAGATCAGCACTCTGAGCTGTTATTACACAACATCTGTTTGTGTTTCCTCAGCTCGGTCTGGATGAGAGACATGATAATTATGATTATGAAATCCCCCCACAGAGAGAGAACATGTCACCTAACACTGATACAGCTGCAAATTCATGTGACGGAGTCAGTCTGTCTGACAGATATTCACAACAAACACCATGAAGAAACTATACAAATCTAGATAGAACACTTAATAGAAAACAGATTCACAAAGACGCAACAGTGTATTTGTACTGCCAAAGCATTAACTGCGAGTCTGCACACAATGAAAACAATGTAATAAAAAAAAAAAAAATACATATAAAGCATAAAGACTTCCAAGTAGAAGATTTGGTCAAAACTGGGCCAAAGTGATTTCCTCAACACACGGAATTGATGTTTACGGCGTTTAAATTCTGCAGTAAAGTGATGATATCTCAGATTATAATCTAGTCTTGTCTATACTTCCTATTGATAAACATGCAAATTCAACTCCTTGTCACAAATGTTGTAGAACCATCACTTCTACCACAAAAGACTGCTTTATACGTAATTTCTCAATTCGACAGCAAATCCAGTAGCTCGGGAAAAACTTGATGGTGTAACAGAAACTATTAAATATCCATTTTCTAGCACTTTAGATATGATTAAGGAAACCAAAGTAGCCCGCAGAATGGAGCACAGCGGGAAGAAAACAAAACTAGAGGTATTTCATATTGCATGGAGGGAAAGTACTTCTACTTATAAAAACACTCTAAAAACTGCTTGATCTACTTACTTTCAATCACTTAGAAAAACACAAACACAACCCCAGCCATTTGTTCAATACAGTGGCTAAATTAATGAAAAATAAAGCATAAACAAGTGCAGACATTTCTCAACAGCAAAGCAGTAATGACTTTTGGAAGAATTGTATAAACATGTTAAATCATCTAAACCAACAACATGTATGTGAGACCATATTTAGCTCCTAAAAGAGGTGCTTCCAGAAGTCATAGATCCTCTTCTGAATATCAGAGATCGCTGTTATTAGAGTAGACAGTTTTTTGTGGTTTTAGTTTTAGTGACTGGTAACAGAAACCCCGAGGTGAGGCGGGTCACTCACTGTCTGTCCCTCTGTGGAGGATGAATGTGATTTAATCGCGCTTCAGAGCTCGTCTATGTGTTCGGTCATCAGCTCCGCTCGTCCAGTCAGTTTCGGGATGCCACCATAAAACATCTGCTGGTGGGAGTTTCTGAAGAGCGACAGCGGACGGCACAACAAAACACAGATATACTTCTGTCCTGTGAAAGAAGGAGAGAAGCACAGATGGACAGACGTTCTGCAAGATCACTGAATCCTGCTGGAAACATCACACACATGATTCTTGTTTTCAGTCGGTCATATTTTACTTCGTTTGTGATTGTGAGATTGAACAAGACTAGATTTGATAACAGACGGACTGAGAGCGAAGGGATTCCTTTCCATGTGTCTAACAGAGAGCTGTTGTAGCAGAACTTAAAGAGATGAGGAATCTCTCATCGGTGTGTGTGTGTGTGTGTGTTTGTCTGCTTGTGTCTGCGTGTGTGTGTGTGAGTGTGTGTGTTTTTGTGTGTGAGAGTGTGTGTTTGTGTGTGTGTGTGTGTGTGTCTGCATGTGTGTGTGTGTCTGCGTGTGTGTCTGTGTGTGTGCGTGTGTGTGTGTGTGTGTTTGTCTGCTTGTGTCTGAGTGTGTGTGTGCGTGTGTGTGTGTGTTTGTGTGTGTGTGTGTGTGAGTGTGTGTGTTTGTCTGCATGTGTGTGTGTGTCTGCGTGTGTGTCTGCGTGTGTGTCTGTCTGTGTGTGTGCGTGTGTGTGTGTGTGTGTGAGAGAGATTGAGTGAGTGAGTATGTGTGTGTGTGTGTGTGAATGAGTGTGTGAATGCGTGTGTGTGTGTGTGTCTGTGTGTGTGTGTGAGTGTGAGTGTGTGTGTTTCTACAGTATAAAAACCATTACGCCTGGCGCATCTTTCATCTGAAAGAAAAGAAAGAGGTCAAATAATCCTTCATTCATCCAGACTGACACAGGACTATTGTTATTCCAGAGGTCACCACGAGGTCATGGACACTGACCTAGAAACACCCTAGCAACCGCATACCATCACTAACAACAACCTAGAAGTGAAAAGACTTCAAATCTTTACACTGTATCTGCAGAGAATAGAATAATGAAATAAAAGGCACACACTTAAGTGCACTCTTAAAAAATGATATTTGAAAGCTTTGTATATTTTCTGAAATTTTTGTACAAATCAGAATTCGAATCTTGTTTTATTATATGAGCTTCCATACTGTTCTTACCTGTAACGCTATATGTAAAAAAAAAAAAAAAAAACACACACACACACACACACACAGCTGATTCAACTGTGAAAATTAAATCATTTTATTAGCACATTAGCATTTAGTATTATGAAGCATCCAGATCTACAAAGAAAAAGCCAAGAATTTAAACAAACATTTAACATTACATGGCACAAACAACCCCACAGAATATTTCTAAGGAGCCCAAAAACACACACAGAGATCAACACTGAAGCACGAACTCCATCCAGACACATGAACATCTCTCCGGCTGATTCTGATCAATCAACATGATCAATAACAGATGCATCACACTGTTTCACCTCATACACATGCTGACACACACAGAGCTGGAGATTCATGCTGCAAAACTGAAGGGTTCACACAGAAAACACACTTAAATCATCCATCCAGGGCTCGCATTTACAGCACGTGTGTGTATCTGACATTCACTCCATCTATATTCCCAACACAGTTCATACAGCGGGTCAGGACCACAAATTATGCTTCAAAAACAACAAAGGAATTATTAAATATGTCTGCTTGTGTCGTTCAGAAAAATAAATGTAAGAGTTTACTGGTTAAAGGCACGTGTGCAACAGAAAAATAAATATAAAATATATTCAAAATAATTCATAAAAATGATTTTACAAATGTAAAAATATTAGCCTTAGATAAAACGTTAAAAAAAACATATTTTAAGTAGAAACGTCAGAAAAAAAAAAAAAATTTCATACAGTATTATGGAATTTCTCTTTTTATGTAAATATATCAATAAATATTCATATATGCCCATTATGTAAATATTCCCAATTGTTTTTAAAGATTTTCTCTGGTTAAAACATGTTTATGTCACACTTTTCTCTAAATGACTTCTCTGGCTCACGGCGTTCATGTGTGTTTGTGTTTGTTTGCTCTTTATTAAATATTTTTATCAATAAACAAAATCTGTTAAATTTGGCACTTACAATATCTTATGTTAATATGAATACAGTTTAAAAGTATTTCAGAGCGGTTCTATGATATTAAAATATATATTTTGTATATTATGTGCATGTTTAAAAGCAGAACTAATGGGATGAAATCAAACAGCTCGATCACAGTGTCTCTTCTCTTCTCTTCTCTTCTCTTCTCTTCTCTTCATTCGTTCACTCCGTCTTCCAGACTTTGTTTAGGGCCTTCACAACCTCCTCGTAGATGATGAAGACGATGGCCACGTCCAAACACACTCGGCCGAGCCGTGGGACCGTGCCCTTATAAAACCTGAACCAGACGCACAAACACACATTTACAGACTTATTTCAGCTAATTGCCAAGGCATCATTTCTAATTTCTTGACTTTATTTAATAAAATATCTAAAACTAAAACAGAAATAAACATTTATAAAAATGATGTAGACTTTTAAAATAATAATAATAAAACAGCAAAAATATTTAATCTATTGTTAGTTTTATTCTAGATTTATTTATTAAATTTTACATTTCTTATATATATATATATATATATATATATATATATATATATATATATATGTACACCGTATTTTCCAGACTATAAGTCCCAATTTTTTTTCATAGTTTGGTTGGTCCTGCGACTTATAGTCAGGTGCGACTTATTTATCAAAATGAATTTGAGATGAACCAAGAGAAAACATTACCGTCTCCAGCCTCCAGAGGGCGCTCTATGCTGCTCAGTTCTCCTGTAGTCTACACTGAACACATAGAGCGCCCTCTCGTGGCCGGAGACGGTAATGATTCCTCTTAGTTCTTGTTTCTAAATAAATGCGACTTATTGTCTGAAAAATACGATTTAATTTTAGTATTTCAACTTAAACAACAATGAGACATGTTGCCTTGAAAACAAGCTGAAATAAAATTGTTTTTTTAATATAATTTATAATAATTGTATTTTTTATAATTATTTTAATTCAGTTAATGTTAATTTTAATTCAAATAATTTTAATTCGTATTATTTAAATGATATTGACCCTGAATCATTCTGGATTTGTATTTGCATTTTCAATATGACAATATTTAGTGTGTTTATCAAGCTTTTCTTTGGTGCACACACACACTCACACACACACACACACTAATACACACACACACACACACACACACATACTAATACACACACACACACAGACACAAACATACTAATACACACACACACAGACACACACACTAGTACACACACACACACAGACACACACACACTAATACACACACATACACACACAATAATACACATACACAGACACACAAATACACACACATATACATACTAATACACACACACACAAACACACGCACTAATACACACACACACAGACACATACACACTAATACACACACTCACACACTTATACACTCACACACACTCTCTCTAATATATACACACACACACACACTCTAATATACACACACAAACACACACACACACTCTCTAATCCACACACACACACACACACACACACACTCTCTCTAATACACACACACACACACACACACACACACACACTCTCTCTCTAACACACACACACAAACACACACACACGCTCTATAATACACACACACACACACACACACACACACACTCTCTCTCTCTAATAAACACACACACACACACACATACACTCTCTCTCTCTCTCTAATACACACACACACACACACACACTCTCTCTAATACACACACACACACTCTCTCTCTCTAATACACACACACACACACACTCTCTCTCTCTAATACACACACACACACACACACTCTCTCTCTCTAATACACACACACACACACACACTCACACACACACTCTCTCACACACACACACACACACACTTACGCCGCTGGTCCTTCATGTCGCATGATCTTCATGGCACAATCAATGGTGTTTTTATATTTATGAGCTTCCAAACCCTAAAAAAAACATATTTTCATTAAAAATAACAGAACAACACTATAAAATCCATCTTTATTTTATAAAAGCAAATCAATTTTATAAATAGAGCTACGAATGATTTGAAACAAAAGATGGCTGAGAAACATCATGAGCTGCTTATTCTATCGTTTTTATTCTCAATTTCTCATATATTTATTATTTTCCTTTTTTCTTCTATTATTGTATCTTACTACATTCGAGGTTTACTTTATTTTATTTTACTGAAATTGTGCAGTGCTTTTGGCACACTCTGTGACATGATTAAATATGACAGATTAAATAAAGAAATTGCTTTGTGAATACATTTTGATCTCCTTTGCAATAATGGTCAAAGGTTACAGTATATATTATATTACTAATACAATTCATTAAAAAAATCAATTTATGAAACGCTGTGTGCACCTGCATCCTGGTCTTGATGACGTCCAGCGGAGTGTTTCCGAACACACTGGCCGCTCCAGCCATCGCTCCGAACGCTCCTGTGATGATGGGGTTGATGGGTTTGTTGGGATCTTCACCTAGAAAACATCCCAAAAACAAGCAGTGTGACGCCAGAGCACCAGGATGAGCAGCAGAGGGCAGTGCAGCTCAGAGACTGTGTTACCCTTGTACCAGTTCCTCAGAGAGGTCATGACGAAGAACCGGATCGCCTGATTGGATCCCTGCTTGAGGACCGTGGCTGTGAGGCCTTGATACGTCCCTCTGATTCCTGAGACACACACAAACATTAGAAACCACCAATCACTGCAAATACGGGAATATCTATATCTGAGATCTGGGTATCTGAGATGCTGTGGATGATTGGCAATACAATAATTACACACAATATTTTGTTTCCGAGAAAAGTACAGCAGAACAAATGATGGACAATGCAAAAAGAATTAAAATAAAATAAAATACAAAATATATTCACTGGAAAAGCAATTGCTTGGTAGATCACCTTTTTCACTTGGCTTATTTGTAGATGATAAATAAAATAAAATAAAATAAAATAAAATAAAATAAAATAAAATCAAGATCCTACAAAGGATACGTGGTCTGAAAAAAAAAGAAAAAAATTTATTAAATAAATAAATTAAAATAAAATAAAATAAGAAAGGGCCACAGCAACCTCAAGATCCTACAAAGGAAATATGGTCTGAAAAATAATAAATAATAATATTTATTTATTAAAATAAAATAAAATAAAATACAGCAACCTCAAGATCCTACAAATGACATGTGGTCTGAAAAAAATAAAAAAATAAAATAAAATAAAATAAAAAGCATAAATGCTATAGCATGATCCCCTACATAGAACAAATCATTTGAAAAATGCTAAAATTAAATTAAAATCCCAGCAACCACAAGATCCTACATAGGACATATGGTTTGAATAGAATAGAATAGAATATAATAGAATAGAATTTAACTGAATTTAATTGAATTGAATAGCTCCAGCATCCCGTACATAGGACATGTTGTTTAAAAAAATATATATTAATAAAATAAAATAAATTTGTGGCTTGGAAAAATAAAATAAAGTGAAATACATTTTTAAAATAGTCTATACCAGAAAAACTAAGACATGTTATGATTGTATATGAGGTGTCTCTGTGGATGAATTCCTTCTCTTTAAACTCTTGTCATTGGGAAGATTCAGCAGAACAGATCTTACGATCAGGACACTCAGAGTTCAGAGCTGAAATAGTCTTTCACCTTGAGTTCTGACGATCTCGCGCACTCCGTGGAAAAAGCCTCTGTATTTGGGATTAGCTGAGGTTTGATCATGGATGAATTTGACCTGGAAATGTGAGAGATGAAGCACGTACGGTAAAGCTTCAGCAGGAATAAATGCCATAGCTGAATGACCTTTGACCTGACCTTTATGGTCTCCATGGGACAGACGACCAGCACGGCCTCCATCACGCCGGCTCCCAAACCACAGATTAACCCTCGAGTGCTGTCCAGCTTCCCAGCGTCGTCTCTCATCTGGTTACTGAGTATCTCAAACACACCGAACCTGCAGAGGAACACCCCATCATCACATCTGTGTTAGAAATCAAGCAGCGCTGCGGGGCAGGACACTAATCAGATCCATTTCAAAAACACCACACTATATGAATCAATCTTTTTTTTTTTTTCACCACACAATCTTCTGTTTGTGAGAAAAGCATCCCAGATTCAGTGGTAAACAATACAGAAGTCATACATACAAATAAATCAAATAAAATACATACAATCAATCAATCAACAAAAATCATAGCTAAAGTAATCGTTTGCTATATTTGTTTCTGCATAAAATAAAATAAAACTATCACTAAAGAAGAGCTTTGGATATCACTTCTTTAAAATAAAATAAAATAAAATAAAATAAAATAAAATAAAACTACCACTAAAGAAGAGCTTTGGATATCACTTCTTTAAAATAAAATAAAATAAAATAAAATAAAATAAAATAAAATAAAACTATCACTAAATGAGAGCTTTGGATATCACTTCTTTAAAATAAAATCACTCACATAATGGGAAAAAGAACAATGAAAGACAGAAGGAAGTGAGGGGAAATGACAATAAATAAATAAATAAATAGCGCTTTAAGGCATTTAAGCACACATGAAAAAAGACATCACGTATTATTTAGGAAGCCCTTTAACCATCTAAATTGATTATTTATAAAAGCATTTTTGGTTCTAATTTTTTCATTCAGAATTTATAGGCTTTTGGGTATATATGGACACGCCCCTTTTTTAAACGACCCCGTTATAGCTACCCAAAGGGTTTTTGGGTAATTAATGACCTAGACAGTCCAGAGAATTGTGCTGCAGTGGTTTGGTTGAGACTCAGCAAAAAACGTAGGACTTGTTAGCAAAAGTATTTTTTATATAAACTTGAATAATTCATGAACAATTTGATTGACAGCGGTGGTTCTCAATGCAAAGTTGTTCGGAATGAGGAGGTCTATCGTTTACGCCCTTGCCATATCACACTCCAGTGGCCGATTTCTTTCAGATTTCTCACAGACCTTTAGGGCATGGCAGCCATGTTTTTTTTAGATATGCAAATGACCTCATAGATACTTGTGGCTCTTTGGACAAAGACACTGCATACCAATTTTCATGTTGATTGGACAAATGTTTGTGAAGCTTTTTATGTTTCTCAGATTGAGCTCTTAAATAGTTGAAAATCCTATTTTTGTATTATTATAATTATTCATAGTCACCCTCCAGATAATTTTTCTACTCTGCTTTGGTTCCAATCAGGCAGAAACCTAGGACAAGTTCATAAAAGTAGATTACAAAAAAAAAAAAAAAATCTAAAATACCCCAAAATTTAGCAGACGATCAAATCCGAGGTGTGCATTTCATCTGTCATGAGCCTAGGATTCCAACGACATAAGACACTTGAGCCTGTGGCCAACAGTTTAAGAGTTAAGAGTGATTTTGTACTGTTGATCGCTGTAGCGCCCCCGTCAGGCCGATTGGGGCGAGCATTGGTGATCTTGTAGACGGTGTGAGTACTACCATCCCTCCAAGTTTCAAGTCTCTACGGCTAACGGTTTGGTCTGCTGATCAGTTTAAGGTGGAGATTGCTGATCCTTGACCATTCTATCAATTAAAGTAGACGTTTCAGCACTACACGCTCGAAACCCTAATGACCCTATTTTTCTATATGTCAGAAATAGCAAGTACACTAGTATGCTGTTCTGAATTCAGTCCATGACTCTGTATATTACCTGTTAATATAAAGGAAATACAGACATGCATTTCCACAAACATATGCATGCACGACAGATACGACTGCAGGACGTCCAGCGGAGTCGAGAGCTTTTTATAGCACTGAACTGAACAAACAGACGAGCGAAACACAATCTGTCTGTCAATCTACCTGAACGCTTGCCTCGTCTGTCTGCTTAATGTCTCCACCGGCATCATGCATTTAACAATCTCTCCATCTCTCCCTCTCTCTCTCTCTCTCTCTCCATCAAATTCAATTGTCTCAAATTCAATTTAAAAGTCATCCATCCTGCACTTTTCATGCAGCTTTTCCAGCATGACAGGATCAAACTCACACTACCAAGACATGTTGGCTGTTTAGAAAGGAATACTTATCAGCTGCTTAGTATATACTGTATTACATACTATTTTTCAAATAAATTGTGAAATAGTATGCAGTATGCATTAATGAATGATTAATACGGCATTACTTTAACAGCACAAGCTCACAATGGCTGCATTAGATAAATAAATGAACTACGGAAAATATATATATACTGTATAAAAAATAAAAATGTTTAATAAAAACTATAACAGTATATTAATGAGCTAAAACTAAAATCAATACAAATCATTTAGGTATATTTAAAAAACGAATAAAAAATACTTAAATCAACTAAAATGAAAATAAAAAAAGTATGAATGAAAAAAACTCTTAAACTAATTTAAGATAGCAATATAAATTATATGTTTATTAACTTGAAATAAAATAACTATTAAGTGGAATTAAAAAATGAAATAAAATAAAAATGTGGCTAGAGTTGCCACTCAGAGCAACATTTCTGGTTGTTTAGTGTAGTAAAATTGAAATAAAAATTGTAAAATTATTAAAGATTCGTAAAACTACATTAATATAATAACAAAAAAACATGAATAAAAGTGAAAAAAAACACACAAAAACACTCAAATTAACATGAAAACATATGTATATATATATTAATATTATATATAAGATGATTTTGAGGATACGTGTGTTCGCAGCTTCTCTGTAAACCAGTGTAAATCTATCAGAGCTAAAGCAGTTTCAGTGTCTGGAGAACACAGCTGCATTCAAATCAGACGAAGCTCGTAAACGCAATCTGGGCTTGGATCCAGCGGTCAGTGTCAGACGTACAGCACTGGATCCATTAGCAGGACAAACGCAAGGTCACACGAGTCCAATCAGCTAATGGAGAGAAGAAAAGAGGAGGAGGAAGACAGGAGCGCAGGAGACCATAATCAATCAGAGTGAGATGAAGACAAAACCACCGCTGATCCAGGACCAGAACTGGCTTGAGATCAATTACTTCATGAACTCAATTCTTTTAAAAAGGTATGAAAACTGTA